>NW_004949112.1:2581563-2582837 GCF_000317375.1 Microtus ochrogaster
GGAGGTAATGAATCAAATGGACTTAACAGACATCTATAGATCATTCCACCCAAATAGGAAAGAATATACCTTCTTCTCTGCAGCTCATGGAACCTTCTCTAAAATTGACCACATACTCGATAACAAAGCAAACTTAAACAGTTACAAAAAAATATTAGTAACCACCTGTGTCTTACCGAATCGCCATGGATTAAAGTTAGAATTCAACAACAATGCTATCCCCAGAAAGCCTACGAACTCATGGAAACTGGACAGTCAACTACTAAACCACAGCTGGATCAAGGAAGAAATTAAGAAAGAAATTAAAGTCTTCCTTGAATTCAATGAAAATAAAGACTCAACATACGCAAACCTATGGGACACTATGAAAGCAGTGCTAAGAGGAAAGTTCATAGCACTAAGTGCCCACTTAAAGAAAACAGAAAAAGCACACATTGGAGACCTAACAGCCCACCTGAAAGCTCTAGAAAAAAAAGAAGCAGACTCATCTAGGAGGAGTAGAAGACTGGAAATAACCAAACTGAGGGCTGAAATCAACAAAATAGAAACACAGAAAACAATCCAAAGAATCAATGAAACAAAAAAGCTGGTTCTTGGAGAAAATCAACAAGATTGATAAACCCCTATCCAAACTAATCAAACGGCGGAGAGAGAATACGCAAATTAACAAGATCAGAAATGAAAAGGGAGACATAACCACAGACACAGAGGAAATTCAGAATTTCTGTATTGACAGAATACAGACAATTCTCCCATACCAATTATGGTAATGAAAGTGATCATTATTGCTGAGTGAGTACTTAGCATGTATTAAATGTCACCTGTTGGGCTTAGCATGTATTAAATGTCACCTGTTGGGCTTAGCATGTGTTAAATGTCACCTGTCGGGTGCTCGGCGTTGCATGATTCGGTCAGTCCAAGGTGAAACTTCTAGGCCTGTGTGGCAGAGGAAGGCCCAGCCTCTGGTGAACTGAACAGCCATACAAAGGCATACTTATTGATTGTTCCACAAAGTTGTTTTTGGATAAACAAGTTCCTCATACCAAAATCTCTGACCTATATGTTTTCTAAAGGAAAGCATCACACCCACGTCACTATTAGCAGTGCCCAGTAATTCAAGAGCCTCTGGTGTGCCAGAGTTTTTTTATTTATTTATTTATTTATTATGTATACAATATTCTGTCTACATGTATGCCTGCAGGCCAGAAGAGGGCACCAGACCTCATTACAGATGGTTGTGAGCCACCATGTGGTTGCTGGGAATTGAACTCAGG
>NW_004949112.1:2584037-2593320 GCF_000317375.1 Microtus ochrogaster
TGATTTGTCCTGTATATAAACCTGAACTTTGCAGAGATAAAATTGCAGCAGATTCTCACTACACAGTGTGTCTGTCTGTCATTCCCTTGCGTCGTATCCTGACTTTCCTATAGCCTTCACCCCTGTTCTCCCGTGGATTGCAGTCTCCCAGAGAGACGGTCCGTGGCACTCACCACATACTATTCTAATTTTGTTCTGTGTAGTCGGTGACTTACTTACCAATGGGCTGCTGGAACTGGAGACACAGGCCAGGGAGGTCAACAGCACGGAAAGTAGCTTGACATGAAGATGGCCCAGGGCAAGATTTCTTCAGAGAGAGCATGGAGGCCACAAGGACCATGGTAAGGAGGGGGCAGTGAGATGGCTCACTGGCTAAGTCATTAGCTACCATGCCTGACAATCTGAGCTCAATCCCTGGGACCCACATGATAGAACAGACTCTCAACAGTTGTTTTCTGACCACACACACACACACATGCACACACGCACACACACATACACACACACATACACACGCACACACACACATACACACACACGCACACACACACATACACACACACGCACACACACACATACACACACACACACACATACACACACACACACATACACACACACACCTGCACTCGCGTGCAAACAAACTCAGATAAATGTAATTAAAATAAATCGATGTGGGATTTCCCTCTGTACACTATGAATATCTTTTATTACTCTTGGTTAATAAAGAAGCAGCCTTGACCTATGGCAGGACAGAATATAGCTAGGCAGGAAAACCGAATGGAGGGAGAAAGAAGGCAGAGTCAGACAGACGCCTTATAGCTGCCTAAGAAGCAAGATGTGAAGTAACAAACCACGATATTTTTGGTAAAATATAAAATAATAGAAATTGGTTAATTTAAGATGTAAGGGCTAGCTAGGAATATGCCTGAGCCATTGACCAAATTAATAGAGTTTTTATGTGATTATTCAGGTCTGGATGGCCATGAAATGAAATCGCAGTCTCCATTCACAATAAATATTTACAGTAAAGGACCAGTTAACTTTTAAAAAGAAAGGAGAGGAAGACAGGCCAGGCAGGAGGCCAGCAAGCCTGTACAGACAGTCTGGAACATAGGAACATCCGCAGAAGACAAGGTGTCCCACGGCTGGAAGCTCAGGGGAGGGGCATGGTGGTACATGCCTGTGATCCTTGCCATGGAAGGCTGAGACAGGAAGCTCAAGGGTTGGAGGCCAGCCAGGGCTACAGAGCAAACACTGTCTCAAAACACACATAGGTGTGTTTTGACTTAGCCAGGTGACTTAGCCCAGGGCTCACCCAGTGCCAGAATGTTCTGGTTGTTTGGTTCATGGTGAAGCTCCTCCTGGCCAGGCTCCATCCGGGGAAATCTCTGTCAGCCAATGAACTTTAAGAGGCGTGATCTTTTGGGTACCAGGAGAAAACCCACAGGGTGGCCCAGGGTTAGCTCTCTCTCCCTGTGTTTCCCGCACTACATAGCTGAGTTTGGACTTCTCGCTCCTGTTTCGTGAGTTTGCTCCTTATAATAAAAACTATATATAATTTGTCTACCTTGTAATTAGCCTGGTATTTCTGGACCCGAGATAGTTCAACAACGAAGTCCGTTCACCACCACATCCTTGAGGTCATCAGCTATACGAAGGAGGACAGAACAGTGTCTCACCGGCACCTCGGGAAAGGACCCTTCCCATGTGTGGCTTTTCTGCCCTCTGCTGGACGGTCTGAAGAATGTACGACTTTTTTCTTGTCTTTTTTTTTTTTTGAGACAAGAGTTTCATTATATATTCTTGGCTGGCCAAACTCAAAATAATCCACCTCTGCCTCTAAGTACTGGGATTAAAGGTGTGCGCCACCACACCCGGTTCCACTGCTTCTCGGTGCGCATTTACTGCCTGAAAACAATCACAATAAATACGCGAAAGGGTAAGATGCTAACCTCACGCTAGCTGAGCTTGTGCATCATGTAATCCTCCACATGTGCACATGGCAACCACTGTGTGCAAGATACATGAGGAAGTCCGGCACTCTCCTGGTCCCAGTCTCCGAGGCATCCCTAGAGCCTGACCCAGGGATGCAAGGACGCGACTCAGGAGTGAACAGAGCATCCTATCCCCACTTACTGAATGACCTGAAGACCTCTACCCTCCCGACTCCCACAATCCCCATTGCTATGGCCCTTCCTACATGGAAAAGGATAATAGAATGTCAGATCATACACGGAGAAGGGCAGTATTCTAAACGTCTGCCCTGGTGGTCTAGGGCTAGTGTGTTCCAGGCTGATCACAGGGCCAGGCGTGTTGGTGCACACCTTTAATTCCAGCACTCGGGAGGCAGAGGCAGTTGGATCTCTGATTATGAGTCCAGCCTGGTCTACAGAATTTCAGGACAGCCAGGAGCTGTTAGAGAAACCCGGTCTTGAAAAACAACAAACAAACAAAACAAAACCAAGATTACTTTGAATTTCTGATCCGTCTGCCTCCACGTTCCAGGTTTGCACCTCCACACCCTATTCACACAGTGCTGGGGATTGAACCCAGTTTTCTGCATGCCCTGTGTGCAGCGTGCACTCTGCTATCTGAGCTACAGTCCGGCCCCTTGGTTTTTACGTAGCTTCTGGGAACGGAACTCAGCTTCTTTTTTTAATTAATTAATTTATTTATTAAAGATTTCTGCCTCCTCCCCGCCACCGCCTTCCATTTCCCTCCCCCTCCCCCAATCAAGTCTCCCTTCCTCATCAGCCCCAAGAGCAATCAGGGTTCCCTGACCTGTGGGAAGTCCAAGGACCACCCACCTCCATCCAGGTCTAGTAAGGTGAGCATCTAGGCTCCCCCAAAGCCAGTACGTGCAGTATGATAAAAAAAAACCCATTGCCATTGTTCTTGAGTTCTCAGTAGTCCTCATTGTCCACTATGTTCAGCGAGTCCGGTTTTATCCCATGCTTTTTCAGACCCAGGCCAGCTGGCCTTGGTGAGTTCCCGATGAGCCTATAATTCGCGATCCTAGAGAAGCTAAATAAGAAGGTGAACCCAAAGAAAAATATATAGGCATCCTCCTGAATATTAACCTTCATCAGGCGATGAAAGGAGACTGAGACAGAGACCCACATTGGAGCACCGGACTGAAATCTCAAGGTCCAAATCAGGAGCAGAAGAAGAGAGAGCACAAGCAAGGAACTCAGGACAGCGAGGGGTGCACCCACACAGAGACAATGCGGATGTTCTACCGGAACTCAGCTTCTTAAGCTTGAAAGGCAAGAATGTTACTGACTGAGCTATTATTTCCCTGCCTGACCTTGAACTTCTGATCCTTTTCTGTTCCCCTCCTACATACTGGGACTCAGGTGAGCACCAGAATTCACAGGTTATTCCAGGCTGGGGATGGTACCCAGGGCTTTGTGCTTAGGAGGTGAACACCCCATCAACAATACATTTTGTTGGGACAGCTGTATGGCTGCCTGGTGCCTTTCTTCTTCCTTCCTTCTGCCTTCTCTCTCTCCTTGCTCCTCTCCTCTCCTCTCTCTCTCTCTCTCTTTCTCTCTCTCTCTCTCTCTTCTCTTCTCTCTCCCTTCTCCCCCCCCCCAGCGGCCAGTCTCCCCTCTCCTCCCCTTTTCCCATTCACTTTCCCCCAATGAAAACCCCCCCCACCTCTAGCATTCTCTCTCTTGCTCTGTCTTCTTTCCACAATCTTCCCACTGACATCTAGCCATTCCTCTCACTTCATGGGAATTTCCTGGGAACATGAACAATGGATAATTAAATTATACTGAAATTATAATGGGATGAGGACTTCTGGGGATCATGGCCTGGGATGGGGAGACAGGTGTTTATTAAAGAATTACAACACGGCAATTATCATAGCTTTGGTTCTGGCATCAGGGGGGTTCCTGTGGGAACCAGGGAGGCAGCTGCTACCTCCCACTGGGCTGAGTGGGAGTGGGAAAAAATGGCTTTAAGAGAATCTAAGGTGTTTCACAGTCTGGCAAGGCAGGGCACGCATATCTGCAATCTCGGCTCTCCGGAGACTCATGCAGGGGAACTGCTGTGAGCTGAGGCCTGTCTGAGCTACATAGTGCGTTTGAGGCTAGCCTGGGCTGCATAGTGAGCTCCAGGCTAGTCTGCAAAAAAAGCAAGCTTCAGATCAGCCTGGCCACAGGGGCTGGAGAGCAGGCTAAAAGGAGAGGATGCTGTGCTGATCCCGTGGTAGACACAAGTTCAAATCCCAGCACCACACTGGGCAGTTCACAGCCACCTATGGTTCAGTTCCATGAAGTCCAATGATACTCAAAGACACCTGTGCACCCGTGTGTGCATGCATGCATGCACAGACACACACACATGTAGAAGCAGCTGCGGGCTGTGTTCCTGCCACCCGGCTCCCTGCTGCCTGGCTAGCTTATGCCCCGAAATAACAACACACAAACTGTATTCATATAAACACTGCTTAGCCCATTAGCTCCAGCCTCCTACTGGCCAACTCTCACATCCTTATCAACCCACCTCCATTAATGTGTGTAGCACCACGAAGTGGTGACCCACCAGGAAGATTCTAGAGTACATCCATTTTGGGCTGGAGCTTCATCGCATCTGCTCTGGAGAGGAGAGGCATGGCGTCTGTCTCACTTTCCTTCTTCCCAGCATTCTGTTCTGTTTACTCTGCCTACCTAATTTTCTGTCCTATCAGGCCAAGCAATTTTCTTTATTGATTAACCAATGAAACAACAGATTGACAAATGACCTTCCTACATCACACACATACACGTACATAATTTTTAAATCTTTTTTTAAAATGTGAAAACAAAACCAGAGGGCTGGTGAAGTGGCTTAGTTGGTAGAGGTACTTGCGGTCATTTGATAACTGGAGTTCCATCCCTGGTCCCCCAAAGTGAAAAGAAATAACTGATGTCCTGAGTTGTCTCTGAGCCTCCCCACACACCATGGACACCCCTACCTAAAATAAGTAAATGCAGACACTAAGAGAAGAGTTTGCACTTTCTAGCAAAGCCAGTGTTCAAAGTTTGAAGTTGGTGGGGGCCAGGCAAAGGAGTAGCTAAGACAATGTGTGGACGGTTAATATCCCACTTCCTGATGGTAGCAGGCTCTTCTATGTAAGGCCTGTCTTGAGTTGGGTGAGCAGAGAGCTGTTCTTGGATTCTCACATCTCTTTATTATAGAGATAATGAATAATGAATAGTTTATCAAGGATGAGATGCAGAGACTCCTGGAGGTGCTGTGGAACATTATTATAACTAGACAAAGATGTGTTACATCTGTTTACGCTACAGAGTATTACTTAACTGTGTAAAGGTGTTTGTTTATGCTTTTGTTTATGTTGTGGGAACTCCTTCGGTAACAGCCTTTAAGAGACCGGCCCACTTTGGGCATGGTCTCATGTACTATAAGTGCAGATGAAAAGAGTATGTGGCCCTTTTTCTGCTGGATTTGGTTCCAGTTCCCAGTGCATGCTGAAGATTACGGATCACTACCCTTACTGTGAGTTTATTCCCAAATAAATAAAACTTTGTTATACTCCAGACTATTGTGGAACTCTTGGGTAAACTACATGTTTGTGCTGTATCTCTTTAACTATGTAATGATGTGTAACTATGTAACTAACTATGTAACTATGATGGAACTATGGAACTATGTAACTCTTTGGTAAACTACACGTTTGTGCTGCATCTCTTTAACTATGTAAAGATGAGCTGCATTTGTTTCACCTTGCCTGCCTAAGGCACCTGATTGGTCTAATAAAGAGCTGAACAGCCAATAGCTAGGCAGAGAAAGGATAGGCATGGCTGGTGGGCAGAAAGAATAAATAAATAGGAGGAGAAATCTAGACTCAGAACAAAAAGAAGGTGGGCAGTGTGAATACTCACCCTTAATCGTGCAGATCTCTGTGAGTTCAAAGCCAGTAGAGAGAGTCCTAGGACAAGAAGCCAGGCAGATGCCAGCCAGCCAGCCAAACAATGAAAGTAAAGTTTACAGAAAGAAAGTAAAAAGCCCAAGGCAAAAGGTAAAGAGGTTGATTTAAGTTAAAGGAGGTATGCAGAAACAAATCCAGAAAGAAGCCTAAGCTATGCTGGCATTCAAAACTAAAAAGTGTCTGTGTAATGATTTGGGAGCTGGTTGGGAACCCAAAAGAAAATTCCTGGTGCATGGCAGACTGTCATATATCATATATGGCTAGGCTTCAAGAGGCCAAGAAGGGAAGAAAAATCAAAAAGCTGAAAAGCAAGGTCCCCAGTGACCTTTATGGATCATAAACATGGTACACACCTCCCCTGACTTCAGGTAAGGGTGTGCTTAATGAAGCGGGCCCCCCGGGCTGAAAGAAGACAAGTTTTTGTTATTTTAGTTTTCCTTTTTTAAAGAGATTAATTTATTATGTATACAACGTTCTGCCCGTATGTGTCCCTGCAGGCCAGAAGTTGGTACCACATCTCAATATAGATGGTTGTGAGCCACCATATTGTTGCTGGGAATTGAACTCAGGACCTTTGGAAGAACAAGCAGTGCTCTTAACCACTGAGCAATCTATCCAGTCCTTATTTTTGTTTTTAAAGACAGGGTTTCTCTGTGTAGCTTTGGCTGTCCTGGAATTTGCTCTGTAGACCAGGCTGGCCTTGAACTCACTGAGATCCTCCTGCCTCTGCCTCCTGAGTGCTGGGATTAAAGATGAGCACTGCGCTGTGCCTGTGGCTGCCACCCGCCCCATGACTTTGTTTTAATGCTGCAGCTGCTGCTCACATGCCAATCTCTAGAGTTTACTGCTTCACTCTTTCCTACTGTGCTTCCCTCCTATGGTCTTTTTCTCTGTGTTCTAAGGACTTCCATAGTAACTCATTCAAATCCCAGAGTCATGAGAATGGTGGGTTTGTTTTTGTTTTTTGTATCCCATGTATAATGAGTAAACAGGCCAAGGAGAACTACAGACAGAGTCAAAGGTCTTTGTCCTAACCACCTGGTCCCAAATAAATACACAAAAGGTTATACTAATTACAAAATGTTTGGCCAATGGTTCAGGCTTATTACTAACTAGCTCTTACATTTAAATTAACCTATTTGTATTAACCTATGTATTGCCATGTGGCTTGTGGTTTTACCAATCCTCTAGCATCTTGTTCCTTGGGTGGTTCACTGGTGTGTGCTCCGACTTTGCCCTTCTTCATCTGAGTCCTCATTTTGGCTGTCCTGCCTTACTTTATCTAGCTTTGCTATAGGCCAAACAGCTTTATTGTGAACCAATACATATTCACAGTGTTCAGGATTATCCCACAGCAGAGAACAGCCCATCAGTGCCTGGTCTTGAATTGCTCCATTTTCAGCACAACTGGCACAGCACAATGTTGGTTTTGTTTCTAGAAGCCAATAATTTCCATCTGCCAGCACAACAGGCACAAAGTGATCGTTAATATATGACAATTAGAAACAAATCACGTCACACCTTTAATCTTAGCACTTGGGAGACAGAGGCAGGCAGATCTGTCCTGGGAGATGTGCAGTGTTCTGCAGCTGGTTGGATTCCCGAGTGTTATACCTGGCTTTGATCTGCCTTTTGTGACTGTGACCTTTTCTGTCTGCTATCTACTTTCTGAAGTATGTAAATTTTATCTGAGAGTTTCCTAGGGGTTCAAAGACTATTCAAAACCTGGTTACAAGAGGGCTCAGCAAACTGAAACTTGCTATGACTTTGGAATTTCTCGCTGGCATTGTCTCTTTGAGGAGCTTGGATGAGAAGTTTTGATAAATGGAAACTGACTTCCTAATGGTGTGAACTTATAAAAACCTGTGTCACTGCAGGACCGGTATGTGAGCTGGGAACTAAGTGGAGACTTAAAAACACACAGACAGAGACAGAGAGACAAGGGGACACGGGTCATCCTTGATACAAGAATGCCAAATGCCAAACTTTATTGTGCTCAGTGGCAGCTTCTATAGGGATCCTTAGTCATGCCCAGCTCTCGGGATCTTTCAGCTGCAGGCCCACCAGTCGCCATCAAGATCTCATGCTCAGAGCAGCTGCAGGCAAAGAAAGTCAAGGGGCCAGGGGTCTGCAGCTCCCAACAGCTCCCCCTTTTCTCTATAATTAGACCAGGTCTGTCTTGGATTGCAGAAGCACATATTCACATTTTACCTGTCATAAAGAATGCTTCCCTCAGCACCCAAAGCTTAGGTTGTCTGCAACAGGCTCCTGCCTTACCTGTCTCTGGCTCACTGGTCTATCGGTAGCCTGCTAACGCATTGCTCTTGGAGGAAGCCCACTTTCTCAGGCAAATAGCGATTTACCTTACTGCTGCTACAGCTGATGCCTGTCATAGAGGCAGAGCAACAGAAACCCCCCATCTACAGAAATTCCTAGCTGTTTAGTGCGCTTTCTCTGCCAGGCAAGATTGGCTTCACTCTGAGTTCCCCTTTTAAATTGCATGGCCCGTAGGGTTCCCAGGGTGACCCATGCGCTTTTTGAGCTTTCGCTGCAGTTGCGGTCCATGCCAGAAGCCTGACCCACCCGGCGGAAGACAGGCTTTCTCTGAGGTGAAAATTGTGTGGCCAGGGATGCCTGCCTTTCAATTTTCACTGCCCTGTTTTTTGGCTCAAGGTTTGTCTCAGTTCTGCTACACTAACCCCACCCATTTTCAAGCATATTTTACAGATCGCTCCTGCTTCTAGGGCCAAGACCAACTCACAAAGCGCTCTTCAGATGACACCAATACCTGCACCAGCTCCTGGGACTTCTACATTGGTACCAACTCTTCTGGATCAAGGACACCTGCCAACTAAAATCTGGTTTTATCTGCTATTGTGTCCCATTTCATAGGGTCAATAATAACAATATTTTTTTCTCCTAGCCACTTGCCTTCTCATCTCCCTCAAAAAGCAGCTGCCCAAGGACTCCAGGATGGCAGCAAACTGGATGCTGCTCCATCCACTCTTCTCGCTGAGTGTTAGCACACCAACTCTCAGTTCTCCCCTCTCCCACATCACCCTATGCCTACAGGAAATAGCCAGACTTGAGCCAATGCCCCTTTATCCAAAGAGATCCTAAAATGTTGGTCATAAATAGACCTCAGCTCCTTGTCACATTCCTATATCCACAGAGTCTGGAATGTAAAATTTTTTTTTTTTTGGTTTTTCGAGACAGGGTTTCTCTGTGGTTTTGGAGCCTGTCTGTCCTGGAACTAGATCTTGTAGACCAGGCTGGTCTCGAACTCACAGAGATCCGCCTGCCTCTGCCTCCCGAGTGCTGGGATTAAAGGCGTGCGCCACC
>NW_004949112.1:2593420-2606964 GCF_000317375.1 Microtus ochrogaster
TCTCGAACTCACAGAGATCCGCCTGCCTCTGCCTCCCGAGTGCTGGGATTAAAGGCGTGCGCCACCACCGCCCGGCTTGGCATGTAAAATTAAGTTGAGGACGTAACCCCAGCCCCTGGCAGTCATCCTTGGGGAGCCAATGGAGCACAGATGGACCGGAAATGTCAGTCTCAGGCCCCCTCTCCCTGGGAGTTGCCTTAGGCCAGACTCCAGCTCTGGGAAAGCCCACTCGCTGACCCCTCCCCAGGGAGGGTCAGGACCACTCCCACAGGCTATTTAGGATTGCGCTGGAAAAAGAAACACGTGATTTCAGGTTTTGCGTGTGCTCTACTTTTCTGTCTCCTCCCCCCCCCCATGCTTCTGGCCACCCGAGATCGCGGCATTTATTAAATGAGGGCGTTTTTGATTTGCTCTAATCTGGTTTAATTGGAGTTATTTTGCATTGGCAGAGAGGCTCTTCTCAAGATTTTCCCTAAAAAAACCCTGTCTTGAAAAACCAAAAACCAGGCCTGGCTGTGGTGGCGCATGCCTTTAATCCCAGCACTCGGGAGGCAGAGGCAGGCAGATCTCTGTGAGTTCGAGACCAGCCTGGTCTACAAGATCTAGTTCCAGGACAGGCTCCACAAACCACAGAGAAACCCTGTCTCGAAAAAACCAAAAAAACAAAACAAACAAAAAAACCAAAACCAAAACAAACAAACAAAACCAAAACAGACAAGCAGAAAACCAAAAAACAAAAATGGTGGTGGGAGGCTGGAGAGATGGCTCAGTGATTGGCCATTCTTCCAAAGGACCAGGGTTCAATTTCCAGCACCCACATGATAGTTCACAACTGTCTGTAACTCTAGTTCCAGTGGACCTGGCGTACAAGCAGGCAAAGCCCCAATGTACCTAAAATATATAAATAAATTTCTTTAAAAATTCAGTAAAATGAATTTTTTCAAACCAAGAAAAAAAAAGCAAAACGAAACAAAACAAAAACCAACAAAACCAAACCAACCCCCCCCAAAAACCCCCAAAATCACATTGTAGCTACATTGGGTAGAGTGCTTGCCTGGCACGCATAAAATTCTGGGTTTAATCCCCAGTACCAGACCAGGAATTCAAGACCATCTTCTGCTACATATTGAGTTCGAGGTTAGCCTAGACTACATAAAACTCTGTCTCATGAAAGAAAGTTCTTACTAACACGGAGCCTGAGGTGTTGCCAAGTTCCTGGAGTAGCTCAAGGCTGTAGCAGGTGACAGCCAGTGGAGTGGAGAAGGCCTGACTTTGGTTCTCGCCTCCCTGCCCCACCAGCGGCCAAGGAAATCAAGGAACCCACAGCTTGAAGCTCCCACCACCAGCCATAGTCCCAGGATGAAGTGTGCCTGTGCGGGTTGCAGACAGGAACTACGATTCCCAGAATTCATTGAGTCGAAGCCCAAGGTCCAGTCTAAGCTCTCCTACCTGAGTGTACAGGACTCTATAATGACAACAAGCTGGACTGAAAGCTTTGACAAATGGAAAAGTGGTGTTGATACACACTTTTTCAGGCCTTTACAAAAACTGCTTGGGATAACGGACTCCAAGGTCACAGACACTGGCGCAAGAGTAGAGACTTTGGATAATGCAATTTTCTGCGCCAAGAGGACACTAACTATGTGAACTCTCTACCTTCCTCAATTCCTTTTGCCTGCTTTTTCTTCTCTCCTTCCATGTCTGCTTCCCTCCATCTTTTTTTTCCTTTTGTATGTCCATCTTCCTTTTTCCATTTTTATTTCTTTAAAATTATTTTATTCTTTCTGCTGCTTAGTTCTTTTCTCCACGTATACAGTTCAGAATTCTATTAAGGGGATGGCGCCAGCTACAGTGGGCAATCCTTCACACCTCAATTTATGGACTCAAAATAACACCAGTCGTATGCATGCCCAGAGGCCCATCTTCCATGTGATTCTAGATTCTGTCAAGTTGATGACACTAACCATCACACCCTGTCTTAAAAAAAAAAAAAGACACTCTCCCTCCCCCCATCAAAAACCGAGCTGGGGATGCACCTCAGGGTGGACCGCCTGCCTAAGCACACTAGACAGGGTGTCCAATGCCCAGTACCTTTCGGAGCACCTACTGAAGCAAAGGTCCAAGTGTCCACATGGAATGGGCAGACACTAAGGATTGTCATTGATTTTATTAAATGTATTTTCCTTTTACAAACAACAAAGTCCCTGGCCTACTTCAGCAGGAGTTTTCGGTTTTGTCTGTAAGTACAAGCCCTGCACAGACAGAAGGAAAAGGAGGAGGTTAAAATGGGCCAGGTGGATACGCCTGTGATCATGGCACTTGGGAGGCTGAGACAAGGGGACTGTCCTGAGAACTAGGCTAGCCTTGGGCACAGTGAGACCATATCTCAAAAAACCTAAAACCTGAGGATGCGAGTTGGCCCAGAAGGTAAAGCAAGCTGCCAATAAGTCTGCCAATCTGAATTTGATCCCCAGGACTCAGATGACTGACAATGAGAACAGATTCTAGAGTTGTCCTCTGATTTCCACATGCCTGTCCTGGCATGCATGTGTGTACACAACAGACAGACAGACAGACACACAAAACAATAGGTAGGTAGATATAGATAGCTAGATGGCAGGATGGAACTGAAACACACACAGCAGGGGCTCAACCAGAATCATTGCTAGTTTCCGGTCAGGACTGGGAGAATGTGGATTCAAGGGAACCAGGAGTAAGGATGGACAGGATGGTCAGAAGGAGACATAACAAAAGGACAGATCAGAGTACCATGGTTCAACAACATACCCAGCTCTCGCCCAAGTGGCCTTATTTGGGAAACAGTCTTTACAGGCGTAATTAAGACAAGCTGACATCATCCCGAGTTTAAGCTGGGGCTGTATCCAAACACTGGTATCATTGTATGAGAAAGGTAATGCCTCACTGTGTCTCAGGGAGAAAATAAAAAGCCCACCTGATGGATGGAAGCTTAGATGTCACTGGCTGGGCCCAGATGACATGAGGCTGGAGATGGGACTCGGTGGGTAAAGGGCTTGAGCACTGAAAGCCTGGAGTCCACCTCCAGCGCCAACTCAGCGAGGCATGGTAGTAACCTAGACAGATGGGGCAGGTCATTCTCAGCTACACTGTGATTTTAAGGCTAGCCTGGGCTACATGAGACCCTGCCCCCAAGATCCAAATAGAACAAAACAGAGTAAGATGAAAGCCTGGCGTCCTTTGGTTTTCATTCATCTCCGTTGCACATAGGGCTAACCTCAGGGATTATCTCCCTAGAACCTGCGCAGACCCTGTCTCTCTCACTTGCACACTGGAGACACAAGGGCTGGGAAGATGGTTCAGCAGTCAAGAGCACTGACTGCTCTTCCAGAGGACCTGAGTTCAATTCCCAGCACCCACCTGGCAGTTCACAAATTGAAGACACAAATCTACTGCCAGCTGTTTAGTGTCCCATCCCAGCCCACCCCAGAGGTCTCTCCAGTCAGGTTCTGAGCCTTTGGTCTCCTTGGATAACAGGAATGCGGCAGGGAGGCGGCTCAGCGTTCACTTCTCTTCCAGGGGAAACGGGTTTGGTTCCCTCCACCTATATGATGGCTCACAACCATTTGTAGCCCCAGTCCCGGGAGATCCAGTAACCTCTTCTGGTCTCTGAGGGCACTAGGCAGGCTCCTGGTGCACATCTCTGTACACATCAAAATCAAAGTCAAAATATCAGCCCAAAGCCAGGTAGTGATGGTGCACACCTTTAATTCCGGCACTCGGGAGGCAGACTCAGGTGCATCTCTGTGAGTTTGAGGCCAGCCTGGTCTACAAAGTGAGTTCCAAGACAGCCAGGGTAGTTACACAGAGAAACCCTGTCTCCAAAATTTGGGGGAAAAATATTCGTCCCCGATGAGCACACTGAGCCGTGGTGATCTCGCGGGAAAGGCTTGTTCTCGCAAGCACGTGGTCATCTTCACATCACCGTGTAGAAGCAGGCCTGAGATTAACTACCACGCCCTGACAGGACTGTTCACCTTCGTGGTGCCCACCACTACTCCAGGTCCTCTGCTGTTTGAATGCAAATCTCTAGTCACCAAACTGCAGCTGTGATAGTTTAATTTCATTTTCCCAGCATGGCCATCTTCCCTCCTACCCACCAGGGACTTCTGTTCGCTTCCCTTCGAGGGAAGTGGTTAACCCAGTCATTTGGAATCTGCTGGCCGTCAGAAGCAAAGCTTGGCTGGAAGACACAAGCTCAGGAATGTCCAGGGTTGGCAGCCACTAAAGGCAGCTGAGAGACAGGTGTGGACTAAGCAATCCACACCTGCCAACTCATGACATAGGGCGTCTGGCCTGCACATTCAAACAGTTACATGTTTTACATTTATTTACTCACTTAGTTTTTTGTGTGTTTGATGTGGCTGCTATGGCATGCATGTGGAAGTCAGAGGACATGTGGGAGCCAACCTGGGTTATCAGGCAATTGGCTTTATCCACTGAGCTATCTGGACATCCACAGATAATGACTTCAAGTCAAAGGAACTGAACATAGGCCTCAGATATGCTGCTCAAATATTCTACCACTGAGCCACACCCAGCCCCTCACTGGGGAATTCTAGGCAGATGCTCTACCTCTGAGCCACACCTCAGCCCCACACTGGGGGATTCTAGGCAGGGCTCTACCTCTGAGCCACACCCCAGCCCCTCACTGGGGATTCTAGGCAGGGGCTCCACCACTGAGCCACACCCAGCCCCTTACTGGGGGATTCTAGGCAGGGGCTCCACCACTGAGCCACACCCAGCCCCTTACTGGGGGATTCTAGGCAGGGGCTCTACCACTGAGCCACACCCAGCCCCTCACTGGGGGATTCTAGGCAGATGCTCTACCTCTGAGTCACACTCCCCAGCACTGCGAAGAATAAATTTCTGTAGCTCTAGGCAATCTCATAGATAGAGGTGCCCTCCTGTGTTCTCTGGCTATGTAGCATGAGCTGTTAAATTTCATTTATGCCAGACTAATACTTGTCATCCCAGCACTAAGAAGTCTGAGGCAGAAGATGAGTTCCAAGTTAGCCTGGGGTACTTAAGACCCTGTCTCAAAATATTACCAGCTGGGCATGGTGACACACGGCTTTATTCCCAGCACTGGAGAGAGGCAGGCGGATCTCTGTGAGTTGGAGGTCAGTCTGGTCTACCGAGCAAACTCCAGGGCAGCCTCATTTACATAGTGAGATATTGTCTTAAAAAGTTTAACAGATGCGTACTTTGGTGACAGTGCTGATGAAGAATATTTGGTTACAATCCAGCTGGGACAAACTGGCTTTGAGTAATACATTCACTTTTTTTAAAAAAATTTTTTCAGACAAAATCTCACTATGTATCTCTGGCTGGTCTGGAACTCTGTAGACCAGGCTGGCAAACTCACAGAGATCCTCCTGCCTCTGCCTCCCGCATGCTGGGACTAAACATGTGCACCACCACTGCCCGGCTCCATCCTCCTTTTAATGGAAGAAGGGACTCATAAAGAGAGGAAATAAAACTGGAGAACTTCAGTCGCTTGTGACTTAGGGGTGAGGAATATAGAAAATGAGGGGCACAGGGAGAAATGTGGGAAGAGAGAGAAAATACGGGAACGAGAGGGACAGAAGAGCTGAAGGTTCAGGGGTTCAGAGTACTTACTGCTCTTACAGAGAACCCAAGTTTGGTTCTCAGTGCCTACACGGTAGCTCATGACTACCTCAACTCTAGCTAACAGGAATCCTATGACACCTGCTGGTCTCCATGGGCTCCCCATACATACATACAAATATAAGCATAATTAAAAATAATATCTCGCTGGTAGTAGTGATGCATGCCTTTAATCCTGGCACTCAGGAGGCAGAGGCAAGTGGACCTGTTCAAGGTCTAAAAAGTCAGTCTCAGGCTACCTAGGGCTACACAGAGAAACCCTGTCTTGACAAACCAGTAAGAAAAAAAAATTTAAAAAAGAGGGTGAGAGAGGAGGAAAGAGAAGAAAAAAAAGTGGGTGGGTGGTGTGGGAAGTCCTTTTGTATGTGTGTTGCTTTTATTGGTTAATAAATAAAGAAGCTGCTTGGGCCTATGACAGTGCAGAATAGAGCAAGGTGGGAATTCCAAGCAGAGACAGAGGAAAAAGAAGGCAGAGTCAGGGAGACACCATGTGGCTGCTGAAAGAGACAGACACTGGACAGAAACTTGCAGGTATGCCACAGCCACGTGGTGATACACAGCTTAAAAGAAATGGGTTAATTTGGCCGGGCAGTGGTGGCACACACCTTTAATCGCAGCACTCGGGAGGCAGAGGCAGGTGGATCTCTGTGAGTTTGAGGCCAGCCTGGTCTACCAGAGCTAGTTCCAGGATAGGCTCCAAAAGCTACAGAGAAACCCTGTCTTGAAAAACAAAAAAAGAAATGGGTTAATTTAATATGAAAGAATTAGTTAATAAGAAGCTTAATTAGTTAATAAGCCAAGCAGTGCTATTAATTTCTATATGTTAATATAATTAACATTATAATAATATAATTATAATAATAACATTACTATAATAATATTACTATAATAATATTAATAACCATATGTTGATATAGTTTCTGTGTTATTATTCGAGTCTGGGCAGCCAGGAAACAAATGAGCAGTCTCCGCCTTCAGGAGGGGTACTGAAGGATATAGTGATGGGAGGTGGACCAAATCAAGACCCCTTTATGCATCTAGTTTTTCTTTCTTTCTTCCCTACCCCATTTCTCTTTTTCTTTTTTGAGACAGGATCTCATGTAGCCCAGGCTGGCCTCAAACTCAACTGTTTGGCCAAGGATGAACTTCTAATCCTCCTTCCCCCACCTCCCAAGTGTGGTGATGACAAGATTGTGACGTTATACCTGATTTATCTAGTACTGGGGATCAAACCCATGCCTTTGATCATACCAGGCAATTACCAACTGAGCCACATCCCCACCTCTCCCCACACTCTGAGATAGCATCTTGTTGTGTTGCTCAGACTGGCTTTGAACTTATAGCCATCCTCCTGCTTCAAGCCTCCCAAGTGCTGCGGTCAGAGTAGAGGACGCCACACTTGGGTGGTGTCCATGTTTGAGGGACTTAGAGGGTTAGGGGTGACTTACGCGATCAGGATGACCACGAAGGCTAGGATAGCCAGTCCTATGGCCACCAAGTTGCCCACCAACACCATGTTCCTCAGCTTGCTGTCAGACTGGAACTTGAGAGCCATGCGGGGCTGCCCATCCACTGGGCAGTTGGAAGTAGAACTCAGTGCCAACCTGACACCCTCTGTAACCTCCTCCACCCCACCTGTTCACCTGGTTCACCACCCAGTGCTCTGAAGTACCATTCACCGTGGCAAACGCTATGGCCCAGCCTGGCCCAGCCGAAATCCACTTCTTGTTGAATATGGGAAGGAGGCAAGAAGTTGGATCCAAACCCAAGAAAAGAACTGGGTGAGGTGGCTCACAACTGTCATCTAAACACTTGGGACACTGAGACAGGAGGTCTACTCTAAGCCGAGGGCAGTCTGGGCTATAGTGAGACCTTATCTCTTAAAAAGGAGGAAAGGAAAAAAAAAAAAAGAGAGAGAGTCTCCTTCTCCAGGACCATAGCCCACCATGATGATAAGGGACTAAACCTCTGAAATAAAAGTCAGCCCCAATTAAATGCTTTCTTAAATTAAGAGTTGCCATGGTCATGGTGTCTCTTCATATCAATAGAACGCTAACAGAAGTTGGTAGCAGGGAGTGGGATATTGCTGTGACAGGCCTGACCATACAGTTTGTTGGTGGGATGTGGACCTTGGGGCTTTGGATTAAGGAAGCAGTGGACTGCTGTAAGTGGGTTTAATGGGCTATGCTAGTAGGAAAGTGGAAGACGGTGGTGCTGAGAGATTATGACAGCCTGGCTCAAGAGGTTTCAGAGGAGAATATTAAGAAGTGGCCTAGACACTCTTCTTGTGATATTTTGGCAAAGAATGTGGCTACTGTCTGCCCTTGTCCAAAAACAATCTGCCTGTGGTTAAATTGAAGAGTTCTGAGCTAATGGTATTGGTGAAGGCGACTTCAAGACAGCCTAGAATTAGCCGGTCACAGTGACCACACTTATGCAGACCTACAGTGAAAGGAAGTAGCTGAGCAAGGGAAAATATGGAAAGTGCAGTTTGAGGAGAAAAGAAGCACCAGGAAGTGGAATGGAGCTGTGTGCTGGTGCTCAAGGAGATTAAAAGGTTAAAGAAAAGCCTGATGCAAAATGGAATGAGGCGTTTGAGCTCAGGGCACGCCCCACCAACCGAAGCTTTCAATCTGTGAAGCGGAATTGAAGAAAAGCTTAAGCAGTGAAGGAAGCTATGGCCGATTAAAGTGTATTTGAGGGGCTGGAGAGATGGCTCAGCGGTTACGATCACTGGCTGCTCTTCCAGGGGTCCTGAGTTCAATTCCCAGCAACCACAAGGTGGCTCACAACCATCTGTAATGAAATTTGGTGCCCTCTTTTGGTATGCAGGCATACATGCAGGCAGAACACTGTATACGTAATAAATAAGTAAACCTTAAAAAAAAAAAAAAGAAATGTATTTGAACGAAGAAGCCAACTTCTAGGTCCAGCAAGCAGCAGAACTGGGCAGATTCAGCCATATGGTTCTGCATTTAGAATCAAAGTGAGAAGAAAGGGTTTGGGAATCTCCCTCCATGGCTAAGGAAAGTTGCTGAGGGCAGGCATGTGTCAGGGCTGTCCGTGAGTGGAGGCTGTGGAAGTCTGAATGTAACTGGATCCATAAGCTCACAGGGAGTGGCGCTGTTGGGGGTGTGGTCTTATTGAAGGAAGTTGTCACTGTGGGGGCAGGCTTTGAGGTCTCATTTGTTTAAGGTTCATTCAGTGTCTGTTGCTTTCTGTTCAAGATGTAGCCATCACCATGTCTTCCTGCACACCACCATGCTCCTACCATGATGATATTGGTCCAAACCTCTGAACTGTGAGCTGCCACCTCAGTGAAATGTTTTCCTTTATAAGTGTTGCCATGGTTATGGTGTCTCTTCACAGCAACAGAAACCCTAAGACAGAGGCCCAGAGAGGCCGTTACGTGAAGCTGTGAGGGTCAAGCCTGGGTTGCCTTGAAGACCTCCAGAGTCGGAGGAGAGCTGCTGACAAGGAGTGGAATTAGCCCAAGTTAAAGAAGTGGGTTACGGTCAACAAAGCTGAAAGGCAGGATCTGAAGAGTGTTTTGATGTCAGACATGGAGCTGCAGAGTTTGGAGTTTGGTTTTGGTCTAACTTTAGTCCAGTCTCTCCTCTGCTCCCTTTCCTCCCTTCTGGAACAGTGATGTTGAAGTGTGTGATCTGCTCTTTTGTTCTTATTTTCCAGGGAGTTACAGTTAAGAGATTGCCTGCCTCCCAGAAGAGACTTTGACCTTTTAAACAGTGCTGACACTATTACAGACTACGGGGACTTTTGGATTGGAACATGCATTTTGCATTGTGACGGGACTACAGGTCAATGGGGGGCCAGGGAGTGCAGTGTGGTGGCTTGAATGACAATGGCCTAAAATGATGACAATGGACTAAACTTCTGAAGCTATAAACAAGTCCCAGTTCAATGCTTTCTGTTATAGGGGCTGCTGTGGTCATGGTGTCTCTTCACAGCAACAGAACAGGGTATATATAGGGAGATAGCTCAGTGGGTAGGAGCACCGGCTGCTCTTCCGGGGGAAGGCTTGATTCCCAGCACCCACATAGTGGTTCACAATTGTCTGTAGCTCTTAAAAATACGTCTTTAAACTAGAATAAAATCAACATAATAATAATAGCATAAAACAATGGATAAAACAGAGGTAGAGGGGTGTAGATGCAGTTGGATGGAAAGTGATATTTTTGGAGGTATCACTGAGGAGCCTCCCTGACGCCATGGCTTTGAGACCTAGATGGAGGGAGGGGAACAGTAAGAGTAGGAAGAGCTGGTACAATGTCCAGGAGGGTGGACACTGTGCTCTCGGCTGTAAGGTTGCATGTGTCTGTGGGAACAATGGATCCAGTCAGTCTTTCTATGCTTTCCATGTCTGAGAATATCTGTTATAGAATGGTAGTTAAAGATGTGTTACATTTGTTTATGCTGTGCAACATTTGTTTAATGATGCAAATGATTTGATTAACGATGCAAATGATTTGTTTAGTGATTTGTGGTGTGCCAGAGATCAATGTCAAGTATCTTCTTCAATTCCTCTCCGCTCTGATTTTGATGTAGGGTCTCTTACTGAACTTAGTACTTGCAAATTCACCCAGGCAGGTCAGTGAGTTTCAGGAATTTACTCATCTCTTCAACCCTACCCCCAGGCTGGGTTTGCAGACTGGAGCTACTGTAGCTCAGGCTGGCCTTGAATTCCAGATCCTCCTGCCTCAACCTTCCAAGTGCTGATGGGGAGCCTTGAAATCCACCTCCACAAGGCCAAGGACTTGAGGCCCCGACTGCCTCTCACACAGCACCCCTGCCTTTTCCAGACCCGTAGCTTACCATAGCAGTACTTCTCCTTGATGCATCTGGGGGCGGTTTTCTTGCAGTAGAAACAGTCCATGACCTCCTCCTTGAGCAAGTCTGAGCAGGGGAAAAGGAGACGTGGAGAAAAGCAGACCCCCAAGAGCAGGGAGGGAACAAGGCAGAAAGGAGATGGGGTCCCCGAGCCACTGAAGGTTGGAAGTCACTGCCCAGCACAGCAGATGGTTTATGTGACAAATGATTTTTTCTTCCCTTTTTTTTTATTTTTTTTTTGAGGCAGTTTTTCTCTGTGTGGCCCTGGTTGTCCTGGAACTCACTCTGTAGACCAGGCAGGTCTTGAACTCAGAGATTCGCCTGCCTCTACCTCTTGAGTAAGGATTAGAGGTGTGCGCCACCACTCTCAGCTCCAGAAATGATTTTTCTATCATCAAAGAGTTAAATGGAATTTCCATAGGCCATGTGGCTCAATGCTCTGGTTCTGATCATAGATATTGGGGGTGGTGCTAAGCACTGAATTCAAGGTGTTGAGTATTAGGCAGGGGCTCTACCACTGAGCCACACTTTAGTCCCTCACTGGGGGATTCTAGGTAGAGGCTCCACCACTGGTCTACACCACAAAGTCTACTTTTTTTTTTTTTAAAAAAAAATCCTGAGACAGCATTTTGCTAAGTTACTCACATTAGACTTGAACTTAAAATTCTCTTGCCTCAGCCTAGCAGATCTGGGCCAGCCGCCTGTTTCTTCCCATTTATAGGCACTTAACCAAGCGTTCTTGTCGCTGTCATTTCCCATCTTATGTTGTGTGCATGCATGGAGCTCAGAAAACAACTCTTGTGAATCTGTTCTTCCATTGCGTGGGGTCTGAGGACTGAACTCGAGCGTGGTAGCAAGCACCTTTACCTCCTGAACCATTTTGTCAGCCTCAACAGTTACTGATTCTTGCACCTTCTACTTTCCGTTCTTGGAGCCTCATCTGGCAAAGGTGGGCATGGTGCCGGTTCACCTGGCTCCTCCTCTTCCTGTGCAAGCAGGAAGACATTTCCCAGGATTCTTTGTGGGGAGTTGCACCCACATGTGCTATACTGAATCAAAGTAAAATGAACTATGGTGGGTCATGCTAGGCACAAAACTTCCTATGTGCTTCCCTCGTTCCCGAGGCCAGTGTAGGCCATCAGCATGGGGGCAGTGAAAGTTTGAAGAGCTACAGGACTCCCCGCAGGATGTAACCCATGTAACCCTGAGAGCTACAGGACTCCCCGCCGGATGTACCTGGGAGAGCATTTATCATGTTGAGCCATTGAGATGTGGAATTTGTCAATGCCACACGCCCTATGGCACCACAGCTGCAGGTGCCAGTGAGATGGGACAGCTGGAAAAGGTGCTAGCCGCCACGACTGGTGACCTGAGTTCAATCCTAGAGACCCCTAGGGAAGCTTTCTTCTGACCTCCACATGTGTGCTATGCATACACACATCCTAATAAAATGTAAAAACAAACAAAAAAGCAAGTCTAAGGTTAACGTGGTGACTCTTGAAATACCAGCACTGCTGAGGCTGAGGCAGGAGGACTGTCATGAGTTCTAGGTCTGCATGGGTTATAGAGTGAGAACTGGAGGAGGGAGGAAGAGGAGGAGGAAGAGGAGGAGGAGGAGGAGGAGGAGAAGGAGGAGAAGGAGGAGAAGGAGGAGAAGAAGGAGAAGAAGAAATAATGGGGGAGGGGAGACAGAAAAAGCCCAGTGGATAAGATGCTTAGAACAGAAAAGTCAAACATGGTGGGTACTGCTTCTAATTTCAACTCTGAGGAGACAGAGGCAGGGGGTCCTGAAAGCACTGGATAACCAACCTACTCAGCAAGTTTTGTGACACTAAGAGACCTGTCTCACAAACCAAGGTGGGGGCCGAAGAGGGCTCAGAAGTTAAAACATTTCCTAATCTTGCACAAGACCCAAGCTCAGGTCCTAGCACCTACAGGGTGGCTCCCAGGCATCTGCAGCTCCAGTTCCAGGGGACCTGACACCCCCATTTGGGCTCCATGGGCACTTCATGGGTTGAACATCCCTTCATGAAAACACACATGCAAATTAAAAAAAAATAACTAAAATAACATGGTAGATGGTACTGGGGCATGACACTCAAGGTGTCAGGATACCTCTGGCTTCCAAAGGCATGCCTGCATGTGCACATGCTTGCACACATGACATGTGGCGTCAGGGTTTGATTTGAGAGGAATGGGGAATAGGTGTGGGAGGGGAACAGGAAAAGCAGGACTCACGACAAACTTTGTGGTCACAGGCTGAAAGAGAAAAGAACTGGTGTGAGCGGCATGAAGACATGGGGGTGGCTTCAGAAGGGAGGAAGAGAGGGAAGGGGCAGATCTGGAGAAGAAGGGGAAGGAATACTGGCGTGACGGGGATGCTGGGAGTCACAGGGGAGGACTTTGGGAGTGTAGGGACTGTGTTAGGGAGGCTGGGGAGACACCTTTTACTTCATAGGCTTTTAACGCTTTCTTTAGTTTCTTGATGGCATGTTCCCTGAGGCTGACCAGCTCTTCCAGCAGAGGACCATCTGAGGAGGGAACAGGGGCTCATCAGTGCCGAGCTCCACTTGAACCACTTGCAGAATGACTAAACTGGGCTGCAGAGATGGCTCAGGGATTAAGAGCACTGGCTGCTCTTACAAAGGACCTACGCTCAGTTCCCAGTACCCACATGGTGATTCACAACCATCTCTAACTGCAGTCTCAGGGGGTTCTGGTGCCCTCTTCTGACCCCCACAGGTACTGCACACATGGCACAAAATACATGCAGGCAAAAACATCCATACACGTTAAATTTTAAAAAAAGAAAGAAAAAAAATCACCCCAGATTTTAGAGATTTTCATTTTGGTTCTTTGCACAAATAACGGTTTTTTTTTCTTTTTTTTAAATTTATTTATTAATTGAGGATTTCTGCCTCCTCCTCGCCACCACCTCCCATTTCCCTCCCCCTCCCCCGATCAAGTCCCTCTCCCTCATCAGCTTGAAGAGCCATCAGGGTTCCCTGACCTGTGGGAAGTCCGAGGAC
>NW_004949112.1:2608094-2618356 GCF_000317375.1 Microtus ochrogaster
TAAGCCAGACCCAAAAAGAGGAACATGGGATGTACTCACTCATATTTGGTTTCTAGCCATAATTAAAGGACAGTGAGCTTATAATTCGCAATCCTACAAATAACGGGTTTAATGTCACAAAGAATCTGAACTCTGCCAGGCTCCTAATTGTTTGGGAATGAAAATATGTGTGCAGACTGTGTGTGCTTGAAAAACCGGCTGGTCCTGGCGACTCCTGGCGCTTGGAGAGAGCTGCACGGCTGGCCTTGAACTCACTCTAACTGGGGCAGAATTCTAAGTCACGGTCCTCCTGCCTGAGCTTCCTGAGTCGCTAGGATGACAGGCTCGGGGTAGACTGGTGGAAAGTTACTGCAGATGTTAGATTACTTGGAAAGCAGCTGTAGAGAGAAGAAAGGCAGAAGGATAGAGAGGCTTGGTCTGACCTTAGGTGGAGCTATGTTTATTGACTGCGAGACCGCAGACGGCCCGAATGCCTACAAGGAAGATGGGACTTTTATGCGGCAGAAATGATTTCCGTAGTCTGCAAAAGAAGCTGGAAATTGTAGTCTTTCGACAGGAAACTCTCGACAAACTCTCCATTTATAAAAACCGTAGTGTCTGAGAAGCACAAGAAAACAGAAGTGTGTGGCCGATCACGCCTTGTCATGGGCATCGTGGAGATAGGAGTGTCCCGCATACATCTTCCACTCTGTGTGACTCTGGTCACCTGGCCTCTCTGAGCCTCAGCTTTTCTCCCTCTCCGAAACGGGAATCTCAAACATCTGCCTCACAGTAAAGGTCACAGGCTTTTGTTAGCTGCCCAGGGGAGACGTGTAGGAGTGCGGAAAGGGAGCCCAGGAGGTGGCTAAAGGGTCTCCTACCTGTCAGAGAGTTGGCCTTTATGTACTGGGTCTGGTTCGTGAAGGAGGTCACCACGTTCTCCAGGTTATCCACACCTGCAGACCAGAAGGGAGGCTTCGTCACATCAGGAGGTCCACCCCTGCCCCGGCCTCTCCCCCACGCACCCAAGCACACACCCACTTTCCCCACGAATGCGTTCGTGGAGTAGTCCCTGAAGAAAGACCCCTCCATGCCCAGCAGCAGAGCCTGCGCGCGTGCCTGCAGCTCTTCCAGGTGGAAGCGCTTGGGAATGATGGCCGTGCGCAGCTGGCTGAGGGCACCTTGCACCAACTGGTCGCATTGCAGGCAGCCCCAGCCCCCTGGACCGCTCAGGCTGCACAGAAGCGCCAGGGCCAAGGCCAGAGGCATGGTGGGGGCTTTGTGACATCACAGGGGAGGTCCCAGAATGCTCTCAAGATGTATCCAGAACTCTGGAATTCAGTCACTTAACACACTTTTTGAGCATCTGCTGGATGCTGCTGCAAGTCCCCAAGAGCCTGAGAAAGATGGAAGCATCCAGCCCTCCTGTCATTTAAATTCACTAATTTAACAGATTTTCTTTCCTTCTTTTTTCTTCACTTTTTTCTTTATCCTCCTTGTCTCTTAAAAATATTTAAGATTTTGAGGCAAGGTGTGGTGGTGCACACCTTTAATCCCACCACTATGAAGGCAGAGGCAGGCGGATCTCTGTGAGTTCTAGGTGAGCCTGGTCTACACAGTGAGTTCTAGGACAGCCATGGCTACATAGTGAGACATCGTCATATATATGTGTGTGCACGTGTGTGTGTATGTGTATATATTTGAGAATTTCACATAAGCATGCACTGTATTTTGACCATATTCATCCCCAACCCCCAGTCCTCCCAGGCTCACCCTCACCCTGTTCCTCCTTTTCTCCCTTTCTCCAGTCTTCCCCCATCTCTCTCCCTCTTTATTTCTCTTCTAAGATTGTGTTGTGTGATGTTTTACTCCTCTGACTTTTTTGGCTTTTTGGGGGGCAGCCATACAGCTCCCAAAAAACCATACACGGAGGCTTATTAGCTATGATGCCCAGCCTTGGCTTGTTTTTGGCCAGTTCTTAAATTATCCCATCTGACCTTTGCCTCTGGGCTTTTTCCTTTTCTTACTTCTGTATATCTTAGTTTCACTCTTACTCTGTGGCTGGCTGCTGGTGTAGGAGGTCCTTCTGTATTTGTGTTGATTTCATTGGTTGAATAAAGAAGCTGCCTTGGCCTTTTGATAGGGCAGCCCTTAGGCGGGCGGAGTAGACAGAACAGAATGCTGGGAAAAAAGGGAAGTGTGGCAGACGCCATGATTCTCCTACTCAAGACGGACGCTGGTTAGACTCATGATGGAAGAAGGTCATTGGTTAATAAAGAAACTGCCTTGGCCCATTTGATAGGCCAGCCCTTAGGTGAGTTGAGTAGACAGAACAGAATGCTGGGAAGAAAGGAAGTGAGCTCAGATGCCATAGCTCTCCTCTCTGAGGCAGACACAATGAAGCAAGCTGCCAGATCAGACATGCTGAATCTTTCCTGGTAAGACTGGTGCTACACAGATTACTAAATATGGGTTAGGCAAGATGTAAGAATTAGCCATTAAGAAGCTGGAACTAATGGGCCAAGCAGTGTTTAAATGAATGCAGTTTGTGTGTTGTTATTTTGGGAGTAAAGCTAACCATGTAGGAGCCGGGTGGGATGAAAAGCAGGCCTGCCCGCAGCTCCTCCTACAAACTCATACCGGTAAGCCACAGTCAAGTGGCCATACACATTAATAGAAATGGGTTAAGCAAGATGTGAGAGTTAGCCAGTAAGAGGCTAGAGCTAATGGGCCAGACAGTAATCTAATTAATACAATTTCCATGTGGTTATTTTGGGGGTTAAGCTAGCCAGGTGGGATGGAACAAGGGGGTCCCGTGTTACAACTGCTACAGGCTGCGTAGCTGGAGGGCTGCCCCTGGTACCCCCCTCTCCTTGCTCTCTTGATCCTCCTGTGCTCATTTCTCCTTCTAGTTACAGTCTCTGCCTGCCAGCCACGCCTATTCCTGCTCCTGCCTTGCTATTGGCCATTCAGCTCTTTATTAGACCAGCAGGTCTTTTAGACAGGCAAAGAATCTTAACTTCACAGAGTTCAACAATTGCAGCATAAACAAAAGTCACGCACCTTAAAATAATATACTACAAGTATGTCATGTAGCCCAGGCTGGTTTTGAACTCTATATTTTTCTGAGAATGACTTTGACTTCCCAGTCCTCCTGCCCCAGCCTCCTGAAATCATGAATTACAGGCATGCATCACTCTCCTGGCTACTTTACCTAATTGTAACTAAACTTTTAAAAGTTGAAGGGGCCAGTGAGGTGGCTCAATGAGTCCTCAAGCCTGAGGACCTGGGTTTAATCTCCAGGTAACATGATGGAAGGCCAGAACTGACTCTCTAAAAGTTGCCCTCTGACCTAACATTCACTGTGACATGAGCCCCTCCCCCAATACACATGTAATTAAAAATGTTTAACACTGAACTTCAGGGTTGAAGAGATAATGATTCAGGGAAGTGTAAATTTAGTTAATCTTATTAATAAAAGCCAGGAGTCAGATATCAGGGTAAAAACCTGAAGGATTGGAAAAGCAATGGGGCAGCCACCAGTGACTTCCCACTTCTTCTGTTCCTCTCTCCAAAAGGTCGAGTCTCTCTCTGCCCCGCCCTAGCACTTCCTGTCTCCTCTCTGGACAGACCTCCAGGCCTCTATGGTAGCTAGTAGCTTGCTCTGGCTCCCAGCAAGCTCTATTTGTCAGAACAGAAACAAAGTATCACACAGCATTTCCCCCTTTTTGTCTAAATAAAAAGTGAAGGTTTTAACTAACATAGTAAAACTAGATACAATTAGTACAATAACTATATACAAATATATGCAGGCAATAATTTCATTAACAATGTCTAGTTCATTATCATTTTACAAAGTAAGAGAAAATACTCCATTATCTATCCTATCTTGGTGAGTCTTATATGACTTCATGCATGGTATAAGTAAAAAGACTACGGAAACCCTGGATGGTTAGGTTGTCCACCATATTGCCCTTTTAAATTATAAATTTATAATTAATATTTTCGGTATTAAGTCTTACCTTTAGTTTAGTTAGCTGGAGTAGGTGCAATAACCATTACCTGCCAGTAGGTGTCATGGTGCAGTTGGAGCCGCGTGGCTGGACTGAATCTGATTTTAGAGTTCAATGCTAAAAGATATGCTCAGATTAAAAACAGTTATTTAGTAAAAATCACAGACTGTGTGCTCCGCGGTAGTCCCTGATTGGTCAGCAGTTGCCCAAGCAGTAGAATAGCAAATGAAGACAAATTATTAGAAGCCACAGAACAGCTGGCTCAGACCAGGGAAGCCCACGTCTCTCCTGAATTTCTTCAGCGTGGAAAAACTGGATCCAGAGTGGCTCCGAGTCCTCAGGCACCCTGGTCCCCCGCAACTGTACAGCTTGAGGTGTTTAATGAGGAAATATAAAGAACCGCCATTCTGCAGGGCTGCTGCGCAAGAATTCTGTGCCCAAATGAATGACTAGCTATGCGCACAAGCCACGGCTAAGGGGGCCTGAGAGAGGCAGCGTGGGCCGAATGTGCGCACCCCAGCCAGCAGAAGCCTAAGGCCTGGAATTCTATATGCGATCGTTGGGCGCCAAGTGTTGAAATGACCAGGCTAGCTAAGGATAAAAAATTATATTTTATTTATTATAAGGGGAAAACTCACGAAACAGGAAACGAGAAATCCAAGCACAGCAATGTCCCAAGGCAAAAGGCGCAGAGAGAGTACACCTGGAGGTGCACATGTTTTACCCTGAGTCCCAGTGAGACCCACGCCTTAACTAAGACCCGCCCCTTAAAGGTGATTGGCTAATAAGGTTCCCCACCATCCCAAGCCTACACACACACACACACACACACACACACACACACACACACACACTGTATTTAGAGGTTTATTTTTTTCTTGTCTGAACCTGTCTTACTGCATATCGCTGTCTTTTGCTGACCACATGAGTCTTTAAACTGCTAAGCGGAATGTCTAGAACCAATGTGGAAACAGGGCTCTGCCCCATTCCTTAGTTCTAAGAGCCTAGCTTCATGGTGGAGGTGCCGGTGAGCCAAGGTTATTGCCACAACTCTGGGAAGTTTCTGGGTCCACACTGCCACCAAGTAGAGTGCATCATCCGCTGCTTATGAACCCCATTTAAGTATCTGGTAGTGGGGCCTCTAAAAAGCCTTATGGATTTTGCTGCTAAGGTTGAGTGGGGAAGCGACCTCTTAAAGGAGCCATGCTTCTGCTCACAGAAGCCACAGAGCCAGCAAACAGAACCCACTGTAGAAAAAGTGGTTACCAAGAAGCTGCGTTTAATTCCGCTTTTGTGTGTTTAGAATCTTTTTTTTTAGCTTTCTCAGGTTTTATTTGGAACTTCTTGCTCCATGTTGAGTGCCATCGAGTTAATCTCATCAGTAAAACCTAGGAGCTTCCAGGCATCATATAGATGAATAGAAATGGGTTTGTCCCAGGCAGCGTAGTGTGGTTGTGTGGGTTCATGTGGGTACGTGAAATGAAGACTCAGAGACACCCTGAGAATGAACTCAGCCTTTCACCAGCGGGAGACTCAGCCTTTGTGGACTGAAGCCCTTTCCCTTTGTCTCTTGGCATTTTAATTTTTTCTCTTTACACTTTACCTAGCAGATTTCCATATTTCTAAGCAAACTGAATAAAGCTTCCAAAAACACAATGCCAAGTGCAAATATCTGATTCATGAGGTACCACAGTTTTCTGGGTTCCCTTTTAACCAAGTTTTGTATTGGCTTTGTAACCATAGGAAACTCTCAGACAAGATTCACATAGGGCAACAGAAGGTATCTGTAACACAAAGGATAGATTAGGGCTGGGCCCTGACTCCAGAGCTAGACCAGGTATGGCCCAGCGGGGGTTCAAGACTAGAGAGGGTTACTGGCTAACCTTCTGGCACTGACTCAGCAGGACTCTCTGTTACAGGACTAAGTTGTAAGAGCTAGTTAGTAATAGGTCAGAGCTATTGGCTGAGAATTTATAATTTAGATGAAGCCTTCAAGTCAATTATTTCAGAAGTGGCTGCTGGGTATTTGGAACAGGCGGATGGGAAAGAAACATTTGACTACAAATGGTACCCCATTTTGGGTGCCAGATAAAACATAAATCTAGTTAATCTTATTGATAAAAACCAGGGTAAGAACCTGAAGGATCAGAGAAGCAGTGGAGCAGCCACCAGTACCTTCTCACCTCTTTCATTCCTCCATCCAAAAGAGAAGTAGAGTCTCTCTCACCCCACCTTATTGCTTCCTTTTTCTTCTCTGTATAGAACTCTAGACCCCTGTGCTTCACTAGTGGCTCTCTGAGTTCAAGGCCAGCCTGGTCTACAGAGCAAGTTCCAGGACAGGCTCCAAAGCTACAGAGAAACCCTGTCTCAAAGGGAAAAAAAATAAGTTTTGATGCGGGAGGGTCTTCTGTTTTGAGGTGATTTCATTAGTTAATAAAGAAACTGCCTTGGACCTTTGATAGGACAGAAAATTAGGCAGGCGGAGTAAATAGAACAGAATGCTGGGAGGAAGTGAGGCAATCGCCATGCCTCTCCTCTCTAGTCAGATGGGATGGACCCAGCTACCAGGTCAGACATGCTGAATCTTTCCTGGTAAAACACCACCTCATGGTGCTACACAGATTACTAAATATGGGTTAAGCAAGACGTGAGAGTTAGCCAAGAAGAGGCTAGATATAATGGTCCAGGCAGTGTTTAAATGAATACAGTTGTGTATTGTTGTTTCAGGTGTAAAGCTAACCATGCGGGAGCCGGGCAGGACAAAAAGCAGGCCTGCCCGCAACTCCTTCTACAAAGTTTTTTAAAGTGGACTTGGGTTCTGTGTCATGAAACTTGGTATGTTTGGGACAATTAGAGTATGTGAATCTATGTCAAGTGGAAATGTTAGGAGATACAGATATGGATTACAAGTTTTCGTGACAATCACATTGACACGGTGGTCCTCAGAATACAAAGAGTTAATGCAAGGAAAAGCACTGGGGTAGTCTCTCTACTAGTTAGCGTGCAAATCTAATGATCACACTAGCAATGTCCTCAGTCTCTCTGCCAGCTAGTGTGCAAATCTAATGATCACACTAGCAATGTCCTCAGTCTCTCTGCCAGCTAGTGTGCAAATCTAATGATCACACTAGCAATGTCCTCAGTCTCTCTGCCAGCTAGTGTGCAAATCTAATGATCACACTAGCAATGTCCTCAGTCTCTCTGCCAGCTAGCGTGCAAATCTAATGATCACACTAGCAATGTCCTCAGTCTCTCTGCTGGTTAGTGTGCAAATCTAACAATTACAGTAGCAATGCCCTGAACATGATATATTTAAATTATTCTTAGTGTTACCTTTTTGAGTTTTTAGAAATATTTATTTTCATCTGGGTGATGGTAGTAAATACCATTAATCCCAGGGCTCGGAAGAAAGAGACAGGCAGATCTCTGTGAGCTCAAGGCCAGCCTGGTCTACAGAGTGAGTTCCAGGACAGTGAAGGCTACACAGAGAAACCCTGTCTCAAAAAAAAAAAACAAAAACGAAAATCCAAGTGTTTCTGCCTCTTAAGTGCTGGGATCTAAGGCGTGTGCCACAATACCCAGCTATAAAACTTTATTTTTGTCTTATGTGTATGAGTGTTTACTTGCATGTATGTCTGGGCGTCATGTACATGCAGGGCCCATGGAGATCAAAAGTGAGTGTCAGATCCTCTGGAGCTACAGTTGGCTTTGAGCCTCCGCATGGATGCTCGGAATTAAATCTGGTTCTTCTGCAAGAGTGGTCCATGCTGTGAGTCATCTCCACAGACACTTTGTGCTGTGCCCAGATTACGACCCCCAGAGAGAGACCACCGGAGAGGCCCAGACTTTAATAAGCAAGGTTTAATTAGCATAATACAAACATGTTTGGAACTCATCTCCATCCCTGTTGCAGTGAGGTAGAGAGGAGGTGTTTCCTCTATGGGGTTAGTCTTTTTAAGAGGCCTTTTGAAGCTGCTTTGGCACGGGTGCAAGGTCTTTTGCTCTATCTCATCCTGCTGTGGCGGCTAGTTTTTAAATTATTATTATTATTATATTTTATTCATTTTTTTGTTCTTAGAGCAAGGCCGCTGTTCTGAGTTAATCCACCTCTATCAGCCTGTACCGGGTGGCTGGCTGGACTGAGTGTCCTAGTACTTGGAATCTCCCAGGTGGGAGAGAAGGAAACTATCTTTCTGGGAAAACATTCTGCTAGGAAATTTCTTCTCGCCCCTTTGAGAATAAGGGGTGAGGGTCTTACACTTTGTTTTTTTAAAAATTACATTTATTTTGAGACCTTTTAAAAATTACACTTATTATGAGACTTTGTTGTGGAATATTTAACTATGTAAAGATGTGTTACATTTGTTTATGCTACAGAATATTAATTTAAATGTATAAAGGTGTGTTACATTTGTTTCTGTTGCCTCTGTTAATTATGTAAAGATGTGTTACATTTGTTTTAATTTGTGCACCTGATTGTTCTAATAAAAAGCTGAATGTTCAATAACTAGGCAAGAGAGGGCTAGGTGGGGCTGGTGGGCAGAGAGAAGTGGAGGAGAGAATGGGGGAGAAAGAGGGACACGCCTCTGGCCAGAACCTAGGGCCGAGCATAACTAATGATAAGTCTCCATGTAATGATTTGGGAGCTGGTTGGCGGCCCAAAAGAAAACCTAGTACATCTTGTATGTATGTATGTATGTATAATTTTTGAGAATTTTATGTGTATATAAAATGTATTTTGATTCTATTTAGTCCCTATTTTCTCCAAATCCTCCCAGGTCCACCCCACCTCATTCCTGTTTTTTCTTCTTCCTTTCTCTAGTCCTCCCTCTCTCCCTCCCCCTCTATCTCTCTTCTGAGATAGTGTGTTGGGATGCGTGCAGGTAGGGGCCAGAGGACAAATCTGGGACTCAGTTTCCTTCTTTCACCATCTGGGTCCAGGGCCAAGCTCAGGTCATGAGTTTTGCCGGCCCCACCCCTTTCACTTCTGTAGCCCTGACTATCCTGGAACTCACTGGGTAGCTCGAGTTGGTGTGAAACTCACAGGAATCCTCATGCCTCTGCCTCCCGAGTGCTGAGTTGACAGACATTCTCTAAATTAGGATTGTTTGGGTTTTCTAATGTAGGTAATGAAAAGGTTGAAGCTACCATCATATTGGCGAACAGACATGGCTGGTTTAGCGTGGGTGCAGTGAGTTGAATTCAGTGTGATTAAGTTAGTTGAGGAATAATGGAGGACATCTAGGATGCCATTGCTCCACGTAGCCACCAGAGGTCGCCCACACCAGACAAATGCTCTCCCTGACCTTGTTAGTACCAGGATTATCCTTCAGACTAGCACATTTGAGATCACAATTTGAGATAAGAGCCAATCTGTTGACTTGTACATGCTTTTCCTTTTCCACAATCAAAGTTCCCTTTTGGGACAGTGAGCCTGACAAAGGCTACACATTCTTCTGCTTCTAAACCCAGAATCTTTGAGTCCAGGTGTGAGGTAGGAACAAAGAGAACACAGAACTGGTTTGGTTTCTCAGATGCGGCTACATTAAAGAGTAATTTGGTAGGGGCTGGAGAGATGGCTCAGCGTTAACCGCTGAGGATCGGGTTCAATTCCCAGCACCTACAATAGCAGCTCACAACAGTCTGTAACTCCAGTTCCAGGGAATCTGACACCTTCATACCAAATGCACATAAAATAAAGTTACATATAACAAAACAGGTATCAAGCAAGAATTATAGTTACAATATTTATATCTACTTTATCTTTTATCATAACTAAAGAAAACTATAACTATCTATTCTTCAACTCCATTAAAGATCCCAGAAGGCTATATTGCCTAAGTTAACAGAAAGTGCATTGTAAGCAACTTCTAAAACTCTAGAATTGATAGAGACATCTTGCTGCCTGTACAGTCACCCAAAGTCACCTAAAGTTCTTTTGTAACATTGGGGCACCCATCTTCAACACATAGTATCTGGCAGACTTTTCCATGAAGCAGGAAATTTCAAAGCCAGTTCCTTCTATATTGGCAGTTTGTCAGTCACTTTCTTCTGTGTTCTACAGAATGTCTGGCAGATTCTTTCATGAAGTAGGGACCCTAAAGTACTGTCTCACCTTTAGGCAAGTTCAGCAGTCATTTTTTGTGGGTCCTGCATGTCCAGTTCATACAGTATAACGTCAAACAGTCCAGGCAAAAGCAGTTTCTTGCCCAAATGGCTAACAAATTCCATAAGGAGCCTCTTTGATGCCCATCATCCTCTTTTTTTTTT
>NW_004949112.1:2619642-2632001 GCF_000317375.1 Microtus ochrogaster
GGGGGTAAGGGGAGATGGGGAGAGATAAGGAAGAAGGGGAGGATGGGGGGAACTTGGGGAAAAAGGAGGATTGGGATAAATGAAGGTTGGATAGGGGAGCATGGAAGTACAATTCTTAGTTAAGGGAGCCACCTTAGGGTTGGCAAGAGACTTGAACCTAGAGTGGCTCCCAGGAGCCCAAGCCAAGGTCCCCAGTGAAATATATTTCTATATATCTAGAAAACCTAAATAATTATGACTACAAGCTTGACTAATGTAGATGATTATATATTAACCTATATTTCTTAATTATACATTACATTTTAAAATTAACTACAAAAACAATACCTTCATCAAGAACAGAAATATATATTTATATAATTGATCTTAAATTTGTATTAATAAACCAAGATCCATACCAATGCAAATCTCTATAGCATATCCCCCTCTAAATATAAACAAACATCTATAAACAATATTTGAGAATTTGTGCCTAGTTCTCTCCAAACTGCTTCCTGATTTTTGTAGGGTGAAGTAATTTTGGGGGGTGTTCAAGGCAACCTTTTGGGGGTCTTGATCCATCTAATCTCATTAGTCTGGAAGAAATTCACAGGCTCGCATCCTCTGTGGAAACAAAAGAAGAGCCTCTTTTCCAAAGCAACAAATCCTTAGACCCAAATTTTGAAGTCATGATATCGTTAAAGTATATAATGGTGGTTTCTCTCAGCAGCCCATATAATGAAATGTCTCTCTGTACTTAGCTCATTCACAGTCAAAGAATTCAACGAAAACACAATAATATACATAATCCAGACTGTGTACATTCCATCTTTATGTGGCTTATTTTTCCTTTCTCCTTTAATCTATGACTCTGTACTCATCTTTTTAATCTATGACTCTGCACTCATCGCTTTAAAGACTTTGCTTTAGTTTTTTTCTAAAAATAATTTACTTCTTTTTATCTCTCTATACTCTTTTTCTTCTCTTTCCCAAGCCTATGCAAATTTATCTAACACCATAACCCATTTAGAGGTCTTTTTAAAATCTGAGTTAGTCTTTATTGTGTATCTGTAATTATTTTTGGACCAGAAGTGCCTTTTTTATCGCTAAGTGGACATGGCTAGAACCAACTCCACCGTCCTGCCTGTTGCTCTGCCCAGTCCAACATGGCAGAGGTCTGTTCACTGCCTCTGAGACTGATGGGTGGGAGCCACACTCAGCACCTCATGCTCACTCTGTGGTGCCAGAGGGGTAGCAAACAACCTCTGCTAGCTATAACGCCCTGGGTCATACCTTGTAGGAGAAGGGAGGCCACTTGTTGGTCCTGGCCGCCCGGCTAGCTTAGACCCAAAATAATCACACAGAAACTGTATAAATTAAATCACTTCTTAGCCCATTAGCTCTAGCTTCTTATTGGCTAACTCTTACATATTAATTTAACCCATTTCTATTAATCTGTGTATCGCCACATGGCAGTGGTTTACTGGTAAAGTTTCAGCATGTCTGTCTCTGGCAGTGGCTCCATGGTGTCTCTCTGACTCTGTCCTTCTTTCTCCCAGCATTCAGTCTAGCTTTCCCTGCCTAGTTCTGTTCTTCCCTGCCATAGGCTCAAAGAAGTTCTTTATTCATTAACCAATAAAAGCAACACATAGACAGAAGGACCTCCCACACCATTTCCCCTTTTCTGTTTAAACAAAAAGGAAAGTTTTAACTTTAACACAGTAAAATTACATATAACAAAACAGGTATCAAGAGAGAATTATAGTTGCAATATTTATATCTACTTCTATAATTTTCAACTCCGCAAAAGACTCCAGAAGGATATAGTACTACCTAAGTTAACAGGAAGTGCATTGTAAGCAACTTCCAAAACTCTAGAAATGACAGAGACATCTAGTTGCCTGGACAATCACCCAAAATTCTTCTGAACGGTTGGGGCATCCATCTTCAGCCTACAGGCCCATAGTATCCAGCAGACTTTCCCATGAAGCAGGAAATTTCAAATATAGGTCTGCCTAAATTGACAGTTTGTCTGTCACTTTCTTCTGTATCCTGCAGGATATCCTGGCAGACTCTTTCATAAAGCGGAACCCTGAAGGAACATCTCACCTTTAGGCAAGTTCAGCAGTCATTTCTCATATCCAGTTCATCAAGCAGTCCAGGAAAGAGCAGTTTCTTGCCCAAAAGGTCCAACCAACTCCATAAGGAGCCTCTTCAGTGCCAACTTCCTCTTGAAGTAGATTGGTACTTCCAGAAGCAGATGTGTCTCATTGTTATGAAAACCTTAAGTTCTTAAACATTTTAAATGCCATATTCTATAGTCTTTGAAAGGTTTGAAGAATGCCTATCCATCTGAAATACATCTCTATACATCTAGAAAACCTAACTAACATGACTACAAACTTGACTATTATAGATGACTATCTATTCCATTACATTTTTAAATGAACTCCCCAAACACAATACTTTAATCAAGAGCAGAAATATATGTATATACAGTATAACAAATTTAACCTTAAATTTGTATCAATAAATCAGAATTTATACCAATGCAAAATATCCATTTCTATAGGATATCCCCCTTTAAATGTAAATAAACATTTATAGAAAATATTTAGGAATATGGGCATTGTTTTTTTCCAAACTGCTTCCTGCTGTTTATTGGGTGGAATAATTTTTTGAGGGTGTTCAAGGCAACCTTTCAGATGGTCTTGGTCAATAAAACCATACTAGTCTGGAAGGATTCCACAGGTTCTCATCCTCTGTGGAAACAAAAGAAGAACCTCTTTTCCAAAGCAACATATTCTGAGACCCAAATTTTGAATTCAAGATTACTTTGAAATATATATGTTGGCTTAGCTTAGCAGTCCCCAGAATCAAATGTCTCTCTGCAGTCAAATAATTCAAAGATAACACAATAATATACATAATCCAGACTCTCTGTGTATTTTCCATCTTTACGTGGCTTGTTTTTACTCTATTGCTTGTTCTACAAGTTTAATATTTATTTTATTATCTTTACTTCTTTAATCTATGACTATCTGGACTCTGTCTCTCTCTGTCTCTCTCTGTCTCTGTCTGTCTGTCTGTCTGTCTCTCTCTCTCTCTTTTGATTTTCAAGACAGGGTTTCTCTGTAGCTTTTGATTCCTGTCCTGGAGCTAGCTCTTGTAGACCAGGCTAGCTTCGAATTCACAGAGATCCGCCTGCCTCTGCCTCCTGAGTGCTGGGATTAAAGGCGTGCGCCACCACTGCCTGGCTATGTACTCTGTCTCTTTAAAGACTTTGTTGTACTTTGTAAAAAACCATTTACAAAAAAATAAAAATAAAAACCCATTTACTTCTTTTTATAATTCTTTATACTCTTCTTTTCTCTCTCTCCCAAGCCTGTGTACATTTCTCCAACGCTGTGACCCATTTAGAGGTCTTTTCCATCTGGATTTGTCTTTATTGCATATCTGTAATTATTTACTGTCCAGGAGTGCTTTTTAAAAATGCTAAGCGCTTCTTAAAACTTAAGCTGTGCCATTACTAGGGTATATATGGTACTTCCTGATTTCCCTACCCAGTCCAGCATGATGGAGCCACTTGTGCCTCTGAGCCACACACATTACCCCACTCCAGGCACACCGCCACACTAGTCCATGTACCACAAAGTCTCAGCATGCTGTTCACAAACCCCATCTAAATGGTCGGTTTCCCGAAAGAGCTGGAGTTCATGCTAGCAGCATGGCCCACAGCCAGGATGCTGCCATTTTTGAAACCATGGCTGCTACCACTGAATCAGTAAGACCTCTCTTAAAGAAGCCACAGCATGCTGTCTCAAGCAAAGTCCATTTGGAAAAATCATGCAGCTAAACTTATTTTTTAGTGTCTACAATTTTTTTAAAGCCCTCTCAAGTTTTACATGGATTTAGTCCACCATGTTGGGTGCCAATCTGTAGGAGAAAGGAGGCCTCTTGTTTGTTCCTGGCCACCTGGCTAGCTTAGACCCAAAATAACCACACAGAAACTGTATTAATTAAATCACTGCTTGGCCCATTAGCTCTAGCTTCATATTGGCTAACTAGCTCTTACATATAATCTGTATATCACCATGTGGCAGTGGCTTACCAGCAAAGATTCTGCATGTCTGACTCTGGCAGTGGCTCCATGGCTTCTCCCTGACTCCGTCCTTCTTTCTCCCAGAATACAGCCTAGCTTTCCACCTAGTTCTGTTCTTCCCTGTCATATGCTCAAAGCAGTTCATTAACCAATAAAAACAACACATAGACCTCACATACCAATACCTGGTCTGGCTCTGGAGTCAGCACCCAGCTCTAATCCACCCTTTGTGTTACAGATACCTTCTGTTGCCCTTTGTGATCTTTTCTGAGAGTTTCCCAAGGATACAAAGCCTATGCAAAACTTGGTTAGGGGAAATCCTGAAAACTGTGGTATCTCATGAATCAGGTGTAATGGTAAAAGTAAAACCACTGTGGTGCGGGAGAATTGTCTGTATTCTGTCAGTCATGTTATAAATAAACACTGATTGGCCAGGTAGGAAATATAGGTGGGAAAACCAGACAGGAAGTAGAAATGACATAATGCGAACAGGAGAATTCTGGGAAGGAGGAAGTTGATTCCTCCCACTCCTGCCCAAACCACAGAAGCAGGAGGATGTGAGCTGCCCCACTGAAAAAGGTACTGAGCCACATGGCTAACATAGATCAGGAAAATGGGTTAATCAAGATGTAAGAGTTAGCCAGTGAGGGGCTAGAGCTAATGGACCAATCAGCTCATAATTTATGGAGACCTATGTGTGATTTTCTTTGGGACTAAACAGTTGAGGGGCACTGGGAGGGACAGAAAACAACAAACAAGCAGGCCTGGCCCCCGTTCATGTTACACTACTGTAATAATAGTAAAAGTAAAATGCTGCAGGTCCCCGAGTGGCTGCCGAGGGCCACGAGGAGCAGCAAGTCCCAGGCAGGGAGCCCCTCAGTGTCTTGCAGGCCATGGCAGGGAGCAGCATGGAGGGTGAGAGGCCTCAGTAGGGCAGCCAATCCCATGAGGAGCTGCAGCCCCAGCAGGTGAGAAACATGGATAGGCATGCCATGCAGAGTGAGGTTGGGTATTTATTTAGAGGGTTATAGAGGGGAAAGAGGAGAAGGTAGAAAAAGAGAGAGGGAGGGAGAGAGAGAGATAAGAGAGGGGAAGAAGAGAGGAGCCATGTGTTATTCTTTTTTAAAAATGCTGCAGGATCCCCGGTGGCAGTAGGCAGCAGAAATGCTGTAGGTCCCAAATGGTGGCAGTGGGCCATGTGGTGGCAGACAGTGGGCCCTGGGAGCAGCCAGTCCCAGGCAGAGACAGCTGCTGGTCCCAGAGCAGTGGTGGCGGGCCATGTGGCAGCAGGCAGTGGGCCCCAGGCAGAGATGGCTGCTGGTCTCAGAGCAGTGGTGGCGGGCCATGTGGCAGCAGGCAGTGGGCCCCAGGCAGAGACTGCTGCTGGTCCCTGAGCAATGTCTGGTTCCAGGCAGGGAGACACATGGCGGGGTGGGCAGAAGACAGAAACATGGATAGACACGACATGCAGGGTGAGGTTGAATGTTTATTGAGGAAGTTATGGAGGAGGAAGGGTGAAGGGGGAGACAGAGAGAGAGAGAGAGAGAGAAGAGAAGAGGAGAAAGAGACAGAAAAGGGGGGAAGCAGAGAAGTGGGGAGGCAGAAGCAAGCTGCCTCTCCAAGAGGAAGATGGAAAAGAGGACGAGCTCAGGCCAGAAGCTGAAGATCAGCCTGCCTCAGCGGATGGGGAGGGGAATGGGTGTGGCTTGTCTCTTAAAGGGACCAAAACCATAATACCATGGCACCAGCTACCAGGCTGGAAGCAGAAAGAAGTCTGCTTGCCTCAGCAGTGTGGGGAAGGAGTGGGCGGGGCTTGTCTCTTAAAGGGACAGGGCCAACCATTACATCAGGTATTTGCACTTGGCATTATAGTTTTGGGAGCTTCATTTAGTTTGTTTTGAGACATGGAAATCCACTAGGTAAAGTGTAAACATAGGAAAAGGCAAAAACACTGAAGCACTAAGGGAAACTGCTTCAGTCACTGCGGTTGGGGACCCTGGAGTAGCAAAGCTAAGTTCTCTCTCAAAGCGTCTCTGAGTCTTCCTTTCATGAACCTGCGTGAACCCACACTTGTGCTGTGCTTCCTGTGACATTTTAGCACTCAGTGTGGAGCTTGAAGAAGAGCAAAGGATCCTCTGAAGAAGAACAGAAAAGCTGGCGCTCTCAGGGTAAGAGGACTCCAAGGTCGGCAGGGTCAGGAGGAATTTAAGCTCCTCATCTCAGGAGCAACAAAATGTACAGTTGCGGAAATGCCTGTCAAAAGAAAAGGCGGGAACTGCACAGTTTTTAGAGATAGAAATAACATGGCTCCTGAGACGGAAAATAAATCAAGGAGAAAGGCCCATCTCAGTAGAGAAGAGGGAAGGAAATAAAAGGAAATTTCCCAATAGAAAAGGGAAAAATGTTTAACCAAAAACAAAAAAAAAAAAGGATTTTCCCAGTAAAAGGAAGAAAAATATTGATTTAAGGCCTGAGGATTAAAGGGCCCCACAAAAGAAAAGTAAAGGGAAATAAACCCATAGGTTCCAGCTAAGATCGTCCTAGCAGGTGGAAACCTGGCTAACTGAGGGTAAAATGGAATAAACCAACTCACCTACCTCACCTTCCTCCCCGTGTTCTTCATTCCCTTGGGTGAGGAAGGGAAAAGGGTGATCTCCACCAGCTTTCCAGTTTTACAGACACAGTAAAAAATTTCATGGGCAAAACAATGATATCACATGCATTTTAGAATCACAAAAAGGGCAGGTACAGCCTGACAAAGAGGCCCTCCTGAACAGGTGACACCACCCACAAGGAAATACCTGACATTCCAAACCCTTAGATAAAATAAACAACCCCTGAACCTGGACTTCACCCTCAGCCAGATCTGTCTGTCAGGGAAGGGCAGTGTCTTCCTATCCTTTTGAAATTCCTTTATGGTCTGTTAGCAGGTAATTTGGGGGGATTGATTGTTAGAACAAAGAATTAATATTATTGCTCTAAGGCCTCCTGGTGTGGGGAACGGGAAGGTCATTCTGTTGCCCATGCAGAAGAAGTCACACTGCTGAGGTGTTTTGGGAATGAATCCCATTTTGAAGGAAAAAAATCTTGGCTTCATAAGGTTTCCATAGGTATGACAGTGACTTTTTCAAAAGACAAGTGTTCTTGTAGCTCTGCAAAACACGTTTCTCCATGTGGACGTGTGTGTCCACACTTCCTGTGGATGTGTGTGTCCACACTTCCCGTGGATCTCTCCATTGGTCTGTCAGCTGTGCAATCACTTATAATACAATAGATAGAAGGGAAGGAAAAAAAAGGCTCTTTCTGATATCAGTGAAGAACCAAAGCTCCTCCATTTTGCCTTCCACCTCCATCTTGTGTCTTGTGTAAACGATTTCACATAAAACATTCCAGTCCTCAGAAACAGCTAGGGGCAAAAGTCACAGGGTAGCCACGTAGAAAGTACAGATAACCTCAAAATGTTCCCACCTGAAGCTCAGCAGATAAGAAAACTTGACAAGCAACGGGTGAGGGTTGAAATAAAATTTCTGAAAAGTCCCTAGACATGAGCCAATCAGGACTGAACCTGCGACCCTACACTCTGCTAATGTAACTGTTCTGGGTTTTGCCTTTAAACAATGCCCTCTAGAAGGGTGGGGCACCTCCTCTTGCTGCTGCTCTGCCAGTTGCCTTGACGAGGTCCCTGCCAGCTTGTATTGGGCACACAATAAACCTTGCTTTTTTGCATTTCGGTGAATCGGTCTCCCTGGTGGCCTTTTGGGGTCCCGACAGACTGGAAACTACATGTTAACTCTGGTATGTTTTTAAATTTGACTTTTGAGAGTTTATATACTCTTAGAGCAAGGCTGGCAATCTGGATCCCAGTGAGGCTGCTGAGGCCATGGTAAGACTCTTCTGTGATGATTCTGGTACAAAAGCTCACTGAGAGAATCTTAAAAAAAGATGTCAAATGGTTGGACTGGTTGTTGCGGTTGATGGGGACCACAGCAGCAACAGCTGAAGGAGCACTTCCTAAAGAAATCCAAGCTGGGGGGCTGGAGAGATGGCTCAGCGGTTAAGAGCACTGACTGCTCTTCCAGAGGTCCTGAGTTCAATTCCCAGCAACCACATGGTGGCTCACAGCCATCTATAATGAGATCTGGCGCCCTCTTCTGGCATGCAAGCATACATGGAAGGAATGTTGTATACATAATAAATAAATAAATCTAAAAAAAAAAAAGAAATCCAAGCTGCAACAGAATTTTGAGCTAAGCAAAATAAAATTGATAAAGAGATAGTAAATAAATTAGCTGAATTAGGCAGACTGTCATATTGTTAGAAAAGCAGTTAAAGATTTTAAAGGAGCAGATAAAATTACAAAGGGATTAAGATGTTTTTCTTGTTGTGTTACACCCTTAAGATATAATAAAAGCAAGTATGATTGAAATAAGGCTAAGATGCATTTGATGGGTCACCCTAATTCTTCTCAAATGGTTTATGATTTACAAAAAAAATGTTTTTAAACTTTTGCCAAAAAGTTACCTAAAACAACAGAAATGAATATTATAAAAAGTCTTACGGATACTATAGCACCATTCAACCCTATAAGTCACTGAATTGAATTCTTATTGTAGCAATTGTTGCTCTTGTCTTATCAATAATAACCTTACTTGTTTGAAAATGTGTTTTGGCCTACTTATCTTAAGACAGATAAATTTTAAAAAGCTGTATATCTGTGAGGCTGCGTAACCTTCACAATAATTAGATTTTGTATAAAGAAAAGGGGGATCTGTGGCAAAATGTTCTGCTGGCCAGGCGCCAGAGGAATGACAGGCAACCTCTGCCAGCCATAAACTCCTACTGGGCCAGAGCTGACCCAGCCCCAATCCATCCTTTGTGTTGCAGATGCCTTCTGTTGCCCTGTGTGAATCTTGTCTGAGAGTTTCCCATGGATACAAAGCCTATGCAAAACTTGGTTAGGAAAAATCTTATAAATCAGGTATTTGCACTTGGCAATATATTTTTGGAAGCTTCATTCAGGTTGTTGGGTTTTTTAATTTTAAGTTTTCTTTATTATGTATACAGTGTTCTGCCTGCATGTATGCCTGCAGGCCAGAAGAGGGCACCAGATCTCATTACAGATGGTTGTGAACCATCATGTGGTTGCTGGGAATTGAACTCAGGAACTCTGGAAGAGCAGCCAGTGCTCTTAACCTCTGAGCCATCTCCAGCCCCTCATTCAAGTTGTTTTAAACATATAAAAATACATTAGCTAAAGTGTAAATAGAGAAAAAATAAAAATGCCAAAGGGCTAAGAAAAAGTGCTTCAGTCCACTGAGGGTGGGCACCACTGCAGCCACAGAGGCTGAGTCCTTTCTATTCTCAGTGTCTCTGAGTCTCCGCCCCTGCAGCCACAGAGGCTGAGTCCATTCACAGTGTCTCTGAGTCTTCGTTCCACAGTTCCACATAAACCCACACACCCACACCGCACTACCTGCAACAGCTCCTAGATGCCATATAGTGAGAGTATCCCCACGTTGGAGATTTCTTGGTTGCAGGGGTCTCTGCAATCCCCACAGCCAGCAGACAAGAGTCCATGGATGGCAGGAAGGCAACTTTCAATAGGACTCAGTAGCTGGCGTTGGTTCAAACTTCAGGGGTCTCACCCGGAGTCATTTATTTTAAGCACAGCAAATTTGGTGAAGATTTTGCTGGTGGTAAATAACTCTAACACACATGCACTGAAACTTAGGACATGACTAAAGTGAAAGTCTTTCTTGTAAAGAACCTGTGACATCGTCCATAAAGGTGTTCTATAGATTAACAAGCTCACAATAAGTGTCTGGGGGAGGATCTGGTGTGGTCTCTGCAATGGATTAACTAAAATGCTGCGGATCCCCGAGTGTCTGCAGTGGGCAGTGGGCAGCAGGCCATGAGACCACACAGCAGGTCCCCGAGTTGGGGCAGGCAGAGGGTAGTGGGTCCCGAGAGCAGCCAGTCCCAGGCAGGGATGGCACAGTCCCCCAAGTGGCTATAGTGGGCCACGAGGAGTAGCAAGTCCCATAAGGAAAGACAGATGGATGGGCATTCCATGAGACCATGCCGCAGGTCTCCGAAGGCAGCTGGTCCCTGGCAGGGAGCCACGAAGTGGGTGAGAAACAGAGACGTAGATAGGCACGCCATGCAGAGTGAGGTTGGATATTTATTTAGTGGGTTATGGAAGGAAAGGGGAGAAGGGAGAAGAACAGGAAGAGAGGGAGAGAGGAATGGAGGGAGGGAGAGAGAGAGAGAAGGGAGATGGGGAGAAGTGAGAGAGAGAAGCTGCCTCTTCTAGAAGAGACAGATAAGAAGGGACTCAGGCTAGAAGCTGAAGATCAGCTTGCCATGGTGGACAGGGATGGGGGTGGGGAGTGCATGTGGCTAATCTCTTAAAGGGTTAAAGGGACAGGACAGCTCATTATATTCTCATCTCTTTTTTATAATAAAAAGGCGGGAGGCTAGGCACCAGAGGTTAAAGGAATTGGGGTGGCAGGTTCTCACAGAAAGTGCAAAGGTCACCAGGATATTAGAGCTGTTCCCAGCCTCTGGGTGGAAAAGAGGTTGTGCATCCCTCCCTTTGAAGGGTCAGCAGTGCGGTTAACGTTCCTGGTTCCCCTACTGCACAAGGACCTCCATTCCTCCCACACCTGGGCTGAGCATACCTGCCAAGAACAGAATTACAGGCTGTTTCCTCTGGGTGGGACAGAAGATTTCCATGTGACTAACCGTCCCTGTGTCCCTGAGGGAGAACCATGTCTCATGGGTACTTGAGGAGGGACATGCACCTGTTTTACTATTTTTTTTATTTATCGAGACAAGGTTTCCTTTGTGTCCTGGCTGTCCTGGAACTCACTCTGTAGACCAGGCTGACCTTGAACTCACAGAGATCCACCCGCCTCCGCCTCCACCTCCTGAGTGCTGGGATTAAAGGTTTGCGCCACCACTGCCGGGCTTTTGTTTTAATTTTTAGTTACCAGAAACAATGGGTTTTATTGTGCTATCTTCACACACTTGGCGTCACCGGTCCTTTGCTGAGTCGCCCCTCCCCCAACAGTTCCTTCCCTTCTTCCCAGTTCTTTTTTTTTTTTTTCCTGTAGCCCAAGTTGTCCTGAAACTCGTGATAATCCTTTCTCCTCAACCTTCAAAAAGATTCTCCACCTCACCAGAAGCTCACTGTGTTTATTAGGTAGAGTTGAGCAAGGAGGCGGGGTTATTTCATACGGCTGGCTCAGGTTTGGCTCATCTCAGCAGGAACAGTCTGTAGATATCCAGGGAGAGAAAGCGATGCTGGACAGTTTCTGCACACACTGTCAACACTCGTGTTCAACCCCCCCTCCCCCCCATCAAGGCTTTGCCATTCCTTCATCGGTATGAGCCTCTGGGATCCTTGACATGGCGGTGCCCATGGGGATAGCACACATTTATTCAGGGCTTTCTGTGCTCCCTAAAGGCCAGTGTTTGGCACCTACATGAGGTGGGACACAGTTCCCTGGCACTGAGCCATCCGCTGTAAGCTGCTCTCCTTGCTGGGTGCAGGCCAGACTCCTCTAACTGGCCACATTCCTTCCCGCCTGCCTCACAACACCAAGTGCCTTCAGTGTCAAGTTGCCCTGACCCTGCACCTGCCTCTCTGTCTCTAGCTGGGTCCCAGCGAGAGTGACTTGATTCATTCAGCCTCAAAAAGGATGAAAGGAAAGAGCGCTGTTTGGATAGAGTGCGAAACGCTGACTTTCCTTCTGACAACCCACTAGGCGGTCTGAGATTCGGTATTCTGGGGCGGGAAATTGCAGGTTTTGTGAAGGTCAGCACATACTTTGGGAACAGAAACGGAACACCTTCCAAACGCAAGAGCTGCAGAGATACAAGAAATGGGATTTGTTGTTTGTTTAGTTGCTGAGGAGCTGAGGAGGGAACCCAAAACTGCTGAGCCAAACCCTAGCCCTTTACTGGGCGATTCTAGACCTGGCAGAGGCAGCTACAGCTGAGCCACGCAGTGTGCCACAGAGTGTGAGGGAAGATCAGAAGGGACCTTGGGTGTTGGCCATGGCCTTCCTGGTTTGTAACAAGAGTCTCTTGTTTAGGCTTCACTTGGGTCGAGCTGACTGGCTCCTAAGTAGCAGCTCTCCACCGCCTTCTCACAGCGAAGCCACACTGAGCTTACAGATGCGAGCGCCCCCTGCTGCATCTGGTTTATATGTGGGATTTAGGGATCTGAACTGAATTTATCACATTTGGGCAGCAACCTACAGCACCCCCCCCC
>NW_004949112.1:2632441-2633416 GCF_000317375.1 Microtus ochrogaster
TCCCTCTCCTGTCCTCCCCCTGGTCCTCCTTTCCCTCTCCTGTCCTCCCCCTGGTCCTCGTTTCCCTCTGCTGTCCTCCCCCTGGTCCTCGTTTCCCTCTCCTGTCCCCTCCACTCCAACTGGTCCTTCTCCAGTTCCCACCTAGGCCACCCTCTACTTTCATGTCCTTTTTATTTCTTAGCGACCTAAAGAGTTTAATTGGGGTGACTTTTAGGAGCATGGGTGAGGGGTTGAAGGCTCATGGGCACCTTGCCAATGGCCACACCACTGAGGAAAATGTCTCTCCCTCTGCCAGCAACCATTAACTGTCTAGAAGGCCTCAGCCAGAGGGGGGCCTCACGAGTCTCTATTTATTTATTTATTTATTTATTTATTTATTTATTTATTTATTTATTTGTGTTTGTTTGAGACAGAGTCTTATACTACAGCTCAAACCACCTTGGGACTTACTGCATAACCCAGGCTGGCATGGAACTTGTGGCAATCCTCCTGCCTCGGCCGTCCGTGTCGGGTACCCTGCTTGGCCATTATTACTGAAAGCAGAAGGCTTCTCTTCTGTGTGTCTGGAGCAATGTATCCTGTCCACGCATCCATGTTGGTTCTCTGCAGCTGTGGGCATGGTGTTCATTTCTGGGTGTGTGTCTACTTCAAAGCACAAAAGTTTTGAAAATGAACTAGGCCTTGACCTCAGACATTCACCCCTAGTTCAGTAAGAACTGGCGGCCACGTGCAGGTTCTGCCACTCATCTCTGTCATGTGACAGCCACCCCAGACTCTGCCCAGACACTCTGGGGTCACATCACAGTGACAGGCACCTCTCCTGGGCTGGGCTGGCTGTATGCTCAAAGGTTTCTGAATAGATTAAATATCATAGTGTAGAAAGCTGTTATCTAGTGTGGCCAGGGCTCAGAAAGCACCCCTGTTCCAGGTGGCGTGGTGGTGACCAGGGCTCAGAAAGCACCCCTGTTCAAGGTG
>NW_004949112.1:2633911-2642359 GCF_000317375.1 Microtus ochrogaster
CCAGGGCTCAGAAAGCACCCTGTTCAAGGTGACGTGGTGGTGACCAGGGCTCAGAAAGCACCCCTGTTCAAGGTGACATGGTGGCATCTGAACAAACAAAAGGAGTGTGTGGCTCCTGGGCATGGTGAGGAGAAGGCTTGTGGGAGATAAAAGGTCTAGTGACCCTTTCCCAGGGCCACCCAGCAGAGCCCTGCGGATCATGTATGTTCTCACATCACACTTCATAACTAGCAAGATTACAGTTTTGAAGTAGCAACAAAGTTTGTTTGTTTTGTTTTCAAAGACAGGGTTTCTCTGTGTAACAGCCTAGCTGTCCTAGAACTTGAAGAGTCCAAGAATACAAATATAGAAATATAGATTCCAGAAATAAGAATGTAGAAATAAAGAAATATAAAGTTGTAAGCCTAGGAGAAGGAGAGCAGACTGTCGGCAGCTTTCTCAGCAGCTTAAGGATTAATTATTAACAGCGGGTTACTCCACTTTACAACCCATAGCTCTGTTTGTGAGGCTGAAGCAGCCCTCTGCAAACTTAGGGTCGCTCTGCAAACTGAGGATCAGCTTTTAGATACCCCCTGGCCACTCATGACCAGCAACTGATGTGAGCTGAGGTAACTTTCAAATGGTGGGATGGACGTGACTTTTGACTTTTTGGTGTTACATTGTCCCATACCCTTCCCTGCCATGCGAAACTGACAGTGGCAGGAAGGTGCAGAGCCTTGGTAAACACCATCAAGGAGTGCCAGGGGAAAACAACGGGCTAAATACAAACACTAGTTTAACTGAAAAACCCTGTTACTGAAAATTGCAAAGAAGTGCAATTTGTGTCCAAGTTTCACCTCAAGATTATAAAAATTCCTTTGTTATTGCCTAATGCTTGTTGCTTTAATATAAAAAGGGAGAGTTGGGAAGCTAACCTTTGCCACAGCCTTACAAGCCCGAACTCTGGCTGTGGTCTCAGCTGATAAGTTTTTTTGTGCCCCATGGAGATTCATTTTTTTGTAATTTTTTTCCCGGACAAAAGTTTGCTTCTGGTTTACCAGATGTCGGTAGTCTGTCCCCATCTTTGCTCAACCCCCATGGACCCAACAGAACTCACTTTGTAGACCAGGCTGGCCTCAAACTCACAGAGATCCACCTGTCTCTGTCTCCCAAGCGCTGGAATTAAAGTCGTGTGCCACCAACATTGGGCTCCCACTAGGTTTTCTTCCCCCTCTCTCTGCCTTTTGAGGTAAGTCATGACATTGTCCCCAACTCACAAGACACTGACGCAGAGAAAAGTCAACGTACTTGGGATCCAACAGCCAATCAGAGGCAGCATCTATCTTGAACCCAGCTCCTGGGGGCCTGGGCCAGCAGTCTGTCTCGGGGCTGCTGCGTTTGGGGGGCTCCCGGCTTCATCCTGTGTCCCGCAGGCTATTGAACTTGTCCACAGCCTCCACCCCTAAATGCTGGAACATTCCTGTGGAATCCCAAGCACTCAGGACAACCTGAGTCCCCCTTCCTCTCCTCACCCCATCTTTCCACCTGGCTTTGTGGGCCCTTAAGTGCCCATTGACCGTCCCCACCAAGAGAGCAGGCAGATAAGGCTCTTACCAGCATGGCAGCTGGGACTTCTAGGTGTGGCTTTAATTTTCATCATTTGGCTAGGAGAAGTGACAAACACTTCAGGAAGCTGACTGGGCTGGTCAAGCCTGAGGCAGGAGGATTGAGTTCAAGGCCCACTTGGGCTATAGAGCCAGCTCCTATATCAAAAACGGTGAAGCTAACAAGTGTTGGGCAGGGTTGGGCCTTGGTTGGTAGAGTGATTACTGCCTACCATGCATGAAATCCTGGCTTTAGTCCTTAACGCGGACAAACAGGGAGTGGTAGAGGAGGAGAATTCAGAGGCCTTCCTCCACCAGATAAGGAGCCTGGACTGCGGGAGACCCTGTCTCAAAATAATAACAGCCTGAGATGGCGGCACACACTGCTAATTCCAGGATTTGATATGTAGAAGCAAACAGCACGCAAAAATAACAATAATAATTGAATAATAGTAAAACCCAATAATAGTCAGGAGTGACTTCAAATACCCCACAGCCACTGTTTATCATAAACTGAACAGAATGGCAACAAAACAACAGAGCACTGCTAATTCCAAGAGTTGGCAAGGATGCAGAGCTTGCCACAATCCTTCAAGGCTCGAAAAATGTGACTCTATCACCCGGTTCTGGGGATGGAGCCCTGGGTCTTGCACATAGCAATAAGTACTCTGTATCCTCAGTACCCAGTTCTTTAACTTCAGAGAAGTTCTTGCTAAGTTTCCCAGGCTAGTCTCAGACTGGAGCTCCTCCTGCCTCAGCCTCCCTGGGATGACAGGCTGGCACCACAAGAGCCAGGAGACTTCATCTGGTCCACGGATCACTTCAGAAGCAAAGCTCCACGCAGTTTTGCAATCAAACCCTCCAGTGAAACTTGAGGCCATGCTGGGTGTGTAGTCTTGTGTGGGGCGGGAGCACAGCTCAGTGCAGAGGACTTGCAGAGAGGGCTGGGAGGGGGAGGAAGAGAGGAAAGGAAAGAGATGACTTGGCATGGCTGTAGTCGTCAGAATAAAGCAGATTACACTGCAGTAACAAGCAGGTCTTGACCAAGAGTTGTCCAGCAGTGTAGACAGGCCCCCTCTTGCCCATCCCTATCACAGTGAGCTAAGGCTGTGAGCCCATCTGCAGAGCCCAGGCTGAAACTTACCCTCTTGGAACCTTGCCCCCAGTTACTGAGCGGAGCAAAAAAGGAGCCCTTCCTCCTCGCCCGCACCTGCTGGGTGGCACTGTGAAAATATCTCAGTCACTCACCCATTCACAGGGGTGAGGATTTTACAAGGGATTACTACCATAGTACTGCTAAGAGCCTTCTAGAATAGGCTGTCGTGCTACTTCTGAATTCGTAGGTGTTGTTCTTCGGGTGCTATCTACTTTTAAATTTTTTGACTATTATTTTGTGAGTGTCCATGATGTGTGTGTTGTGTGTGTAGGGGCATCATACCAAGGAATGCATGGGAGATCAGCTGACATCTCCTGGGATCCCTTTTCTCCTTCCAATTCTGTATGGCTTCCATGGATCAAGCTCAGGGCGACAAACACATTTACCCACTCAGCTGTCTTGCTTTCCCTCTGCCCGTCTTGTTCTAAGACAAGGTCTTTCACTCAGCTGGAACTGACTGAGTAGACGAGGATGTCTGGCCAGTGAGTCCAGGGCCCCACTCATCTCTGCATCCTCAGTGCTGGGATTTCCAGCATGGACCACCATGCCCAGGTGCTTTCATGTGGGTGTTGGGAGTCACACTCTGGTCTGCATGCTTGTGACGCTGGCACTTACAGAGTCATCAGCTCCTACTGCAGCTCTTTAAACAGCATTGGCTGAATGAGTGTGACTGGGTGCCAATAAACCTTTATTGACACAAATATATGATCCACCAGATCTGGCCCACAGGTTGTAGCTTTGCAGCCCTGTAGCACAGCAGTGATAACAAATATTCACTGTAGACCTGTGACCCAACTCTCCCTAGAGGACTGGACAAGGTTTAGAAAGGTTCGTCATTGTTAAACACTGTCAAGGCGGTAAAGGCGAGTGAGGGGCCTTTCCTGTAAGCACCCTTTTGATTTTAAAAGACACCTTTTTGGTTTTTCCTTTAAATAAGCTGAGATGTTAGAGACCGGGTGAGTTGATTTCAATCGATGTTCATTAGACCCTTCCTTGGTACCAAGAACTAGAGTTACAGGTGCTAGTGAGTTGCCACATGGGTGCTGGGAACCCAGCCTGGGTCCTCTGCAAGATGGGCTAGTTTTCTTAATCACTGATCCATCCTTCCAGCCCCACATAGTTGTGAAACATTTGTTTAACTGTGCAAAGATATGTTGCTGTTTTACCTTGCCTGCCTAAGGCACCTGATAGGTCCAATAAAAAGCTGAAGAGCCAATAGTGAGGGAGGAGATATAGGCAGGACTTACAGGCAGGGAGAGTAAGTAGGAGGAGGAATACAGGATGGGGAGGGGGGAGAGAAAGAAAGATGACAGGAGGTTGCCAGGGAGACACCAGGGGCCAGGCAGCCAGACCGGGAGGGAGCAGGGAAAAGGACATACAGAAAGAAAGAAAGAAAGAAAGAAAGAAAGAAAGAAAGAAAGAAAGAAAGAAAGAAAGAAAGAAAGAAAGAAAGCCTCAAGGCAAAATGCAGAGGACTAGAAACAGGTTAAATTAAGTTGTAAGAGCTAGCAGGACAAGCCTAAGCTGAGGCTGAGCTTTCATAATTAATAACGAGTCTCTGTGTCTTTACTTGGGAACTGTTTGGCAGCCCAAGAAGAATCCCAACTATGCCACATTCAGCTTTTAAAATACGGAATCTGGAGCAAACACTTTATTGAGCTGTCTTCCCAGCTCCCCAGCACCACCCCACCCTGAGACAGGATCTGGATACATAGGCTTGGCTGGCCTGGAACTCATGAGTGTTCTCTAGCCTCTGGCTCTAGAATGCTGGGATCCCAGATGTGTGCCCACCATGCCAGGTCAGTCCACTTTCTGAGAACACCTCCATCTCCCTGTGGTTCCCCCGGTACTGCAACATTAGACCCAAGAAAGGCTTTCCTGAATGGTCTTCCCTTGGCTGGAGTGGGCTGAGCGGGTGAATGCACAGCAGCACACTCTACAGCCCACTGGCAGTGCCAGCAGAGGCGAGAGGGCATCTGATGAACCTCAGACAGCCCCCAGGGCCAAGGCAGGACGCAGAGATCAGAGGTGATGGAGATGATGGAGCATGGTGGAAGAAAACAGAAGTCTGTAGAGAGCTGGGGAGATGACTTAGTGGGTAAAAACACTTGGGCAAACGTGAGGACCTGAATTCAAATCCCAGAACCTACCCCCCTCCCAAAAGCCAGGAATAGCTGTGCAGGGGGTTACAGATTATCACAGCACTGAGACAGGAACAGGGGGGTCCTGGCAGCTCACTGGACAGCCAGCCTGGCCAGAACAATGGACTTCTGGCTTAGCAAGAGGTACTGTCACAAGGGAATAAGGTGGAGAGACATAGAGAAAGACAACTGTCTTGTGTGCATCTGCACATTCATAAACACACACACACACACACATAGTCTGTATGGAGCTGAAGGTGAGGGCTGTGGCATCCTGCTACCAGAAGAGTTCTGGGGTCTGGGTCTTGAGAACCGTGACACTTTCATTAGGAACCATTGCTGCCGGGAGCTGAGGTTAGGGGCTGAACAGAGGTGTAGGTCACACACTTCACTAGGCTCATAGCTGGAAGCTGTTGTGGGGTGTCCACCAGAGACGACTGCACCAACATGGGTTTACACCAGTAGAAAATCTTTATCAGCTGGCCAGCAACTACACTGGGTGTTCAGGATCCCAGTGTAGTCACGAACCTTTCTCAGGATGAGCTTTTAAGCCCCCAAACCATGTTGAGGGTTGACACACTTCAGTTAACGAGAACAGTTAGCTGAGACCAGCCAGGTCTACAAAAAGAGTACCAGGATAGCCAGTTACAGTCTCAAAAACAAACAAACAAATAAAACCAAACAAATGAACAAAAGACAACAGCAAAGCAAGAACAGTTAGCCAGAACACAACTGCAGAAGCTGAAGGGCAAGGTTAGTACATTCAGAGACTTTCCCGGAGCTACGGCATTGATGGGTTGGTTAGGTCTTTGATTTCATTCTGGCAGGTGGTGCTGCCTGCCTGATGAGCTTTCCAGCCTGAATGGCACTTCTGTCATGGAGTTAGCTGTGCTGAGGTCTGGGGTTACAGAAGCCTCTGAGGTCAGAGCCTTAATCTCTACCTCCCATCAGCCAGAGCCGTGAACATCTAGCTTTAGTCTAGTCCAAGGATCCTTGTCACTGGAGAGCCCAGGTGCCCAACTGCAGAAAAACAAGGTTCATGTCTATTTGCTGGTTTCTTTTTCCCCTCCTTCCCTCCCTCCCTCCCTTCCTCCCTCCCTCTCTCCCTTCCTCCCTCCTTCCCTTCCTTCCCCTTCTTTTTGTTTGTTTGTAGCCCAGGTTGGCATCTAATTCCATGGTTCTTGAACTCCTGATCCTTCTGCCTCCACCCCCTGAGTGTCGGTGCCAAATGACAGTCATGAACCACCACACCACACACAGTTTATGCAGTACCAGAAATAGAACCACCACACCATAAACGGTTAATACAGTACCGGAAATAGAACCACCACACCACACACGGTTTATGCATACTGGGAATGAACTACCACACCACACACAGTTTATGGAGTACCGGGAATAGAACCCAGGACTTTGTACATGCCAGGTAAATGTTCTACCCGTTGAAACACATCCCCTAACCCCTTCAAATGTCCACATGGGTAGAACAAATGAACCCTGCCCAGTTTTGTTAAGTGAAAGAAGCCAGACTCAAGCCTGTAACTTCACTGTCTGCAGACATTGTCTGGTGTGCACTGAGTTCATGACAGTTGAAAATCGCTGGCTGGGTGTGGCAGTTACACCTGTAATTCTGATACTTAGGCGTACAGGGCAGGACGAGAGTGAGTTTGAGGCTAGCCTGGTCTATATATCGAGTTCTAGGTCAGCCAGGGCTACATGGTGAGACCCTATCTAAAAACTGAACCAAAGCCAGGAGGTGGTGGCACACACCTTTAATCCCAGCACTCTGGAGGCAGAGACAGGCTGATCTCTGTGGATTTGAGGCCAGCCTGGTCTACAAAGCAAGTTCCAGAACAACCATGGCTGTTTCACAGAGAAACCCTGTTTTGAAAAACCAAACAAATAAACAAGCAAAATGAAACCAACCTTTAAACAACTTTATGATGTAGGTGGGCCTTCTACTTTCATTGGTTAATAAAGAAATTGCCTTGGCCCTTTGATAGGACAGAAAATTAGGTAGGTGGAGTAGACAGAACAGAATGCTGGGAAGAAGGGAAGTGAGAGAGATTGCCATGGAGCCAGCCGCCAGGTCAGACATGCTGAATCTTTCCTGGTAAGTCACCATCTCGTGGTGCTACACAGATTACTAAATATGGGTTAAATGTGAGAATTAGCCAGTAAGAGGCTGAAACTAATGGGCCAGGCAGTGTTTAAATGAATACAATTTGTGTGTTGTTATTTCGGGGTATAAGCTAGCCAGGCGGCTGGGAGCTGAGCGGTAGGAATGCAGCCTGCTGCCTTCTCTGCATCACTACAACTTTAAGACTTTTGACTAAATTTAAACACAAACTTTAGAGTGAGAAGGAGGCCCTTGTGGAAAGGGTAGAAGGAGCTAAAAAGATAGTTCAACAGTTGAGAAAATTAGAACCCTTCTACAAGATGCAGGTTCAATTCCCAGCACCCACATGGCCACTTACAACTCTCTCTGTAAGCCCACTTCCAGGGATCTGCTGCTCTCTTCTGGCCTGAGCTCACACACAGAGGCACACACATATCTGTAACCCCAGTTCCAGGGGTCTGCTGCTCTCTTCTGGCCTGAGCTCACACACAGAGGCACACACACATCCATGTAATTAAAAAATCTTTTTTTTCTTTTTTTTTTTTTTTTTTTGTTTTTTCGAGACAGGGTTTCTCTTTGGTTTTGGAGCCTGTCCTGGAACTCCCTTTGTAGACCAGGCTGGCCTCGAACTCACAGAGATCTGCCTGCCTCTGCCTCCCGAGTGCTGGGATTAAAGGCGTGCGCCACCACCGCCCAGCCAAAATCTTTTTTCAAAAGACTATTTCTGGGCTGTGAAAATGACACAGTCAGTAACGTGCTTGCCAGAGAAACATGAAGACCTGAGTTCGGTCCCCAGTACCTACATAAAAGGCTGGGCATTCTGGCATGGGCTCATAATCCCCACACTGCGGAGGAAGAGAAAACAGGAGCCTGAGCCTCACTTAGCCAGTCAGTCCAGCAGGATTTGTGAGACCCTGTCTCAAGAAAATGAGAGCAGCTTGGTGCGGGAGAACTGTCTGTATTCTGTCAATAATGTTTTAAATAAACGCTGATTGGCCAGCAGGAAGTATAGGTGGGTCAACCAGACAGGAAATAGAGGCGGGGCGATGAGAACAGGAGTATTCTGGGAAAAAGGAAGCTCTTTCCACAGTCCAGGCAGATCACCAAAGAAGCAAGATGTGATCTGCCCTGCTGAAAAAGGTACTGAGCCAAATGGCTAGCACAGATAAGAATAATGGGTTAATATAAGTTATAAGAGCTAATACAAAGCCTGAGCTAATGGGTCAATCAGTTTATAATCTTATGGAGATCTCTGTGTGATTTTTCTCTGGGACTAAACAGCTGAGGGACTGGGCGGGACAGAAACCCCAACAAGCCAGCCCACATGTTACAGCAGTTGAGGAAACACTGACCTCTGGCCTACACAGGCACATGCACACACACGCACGTACACGGACAAATACTGTCTCTGTGCGGGCAGTCTTCACAGCAAATTCTTTTTTTTTTTTT
>NW_004949112.1:2652542-2653257 GCF_000317375.1 Microtus ochrogaster
CCGCCGCTTGCCTCTGCCTCCACGCCGGTCCCCGCCGCTTGCTTCTGTCGCCGCCGGTCCCCCAGAGCCTGTGTCGCTCCGCCGCCGCCGCGACTGCGCAGCTGCCCCGCCGCCGCCGCGACCCACAGCAAATTCTTGCTGTGCTCAAATTCCCGACTCCCATAGGAGAGAATCCTGCTCCTCTTTTCCTTCCCCCAGCCTTTCTGTCCTGCTTCAAGGGAAGACAAGGGGCAAGGCTGGGACATAGGGAGGACCTGCTGCCTCTGGGTACAGGCTAGCCTTGTGGGATTGTGTGAGTAGTAGTGGAGCTTCTGGGGCTCCGTAGAGGCCCCATGGACGGGAACCAAGGCTGACGGCTTCTTATCCCATATCTGCTGGGGCCTGGGGCGTCTCAGAGCAGTCGATTAGTGGCTTTGTCCAGCCAGAAACATCCTCTGGCTCTGAAGGAGACCTTGCCTCAGAACTATCTGACACATTTAAACCAGGAAATGAATAGGTAAAAATGATTTAAATAGCTCCAAGACTAGGCTGTCTGCAAGCAAATCATCTCAGCCCTGGGGAGGAGGTGGCAGTAGGTGTGGTGAGACTCCTGGCTACTGTTGTGGAATCAGGGTGCTGGCTCAGACTGCAATGTAGTCCAGGCGGGTGGATGGACATCAGGACCACACAGGTGAGCATGTGGATGGACATCAGGACCACACAGGTGAGCAGGTGG
>NW_004949112.1:2653560-2656327 GCF_000317375.1 Microtus ochrogaster
GTGAGGGGATGGACATCAGGACCACACAGGTGAGCAGGTGGGTGGCCTGAAAGTAGTTCAAGCAACCACATCAGTGCCGAGGTCTAAGCCAAGTTGAAGCCCCTGTGACAATCAGGGGTTCTCCTGTTGGCCCTGGAATATCAAGTGGGCAGATAACAGACTCGTGGGGACGTCCCCTTCACAATGCAGGGAGCCTGTTTCTTTTGGAGGTCCAGATGAGGAAGTCAGACTCTATAAGTTCTTGGGCCTGGCTTATCTGATATGATTTTATTTATGTCTGTGTGTCAGCATCTGACACCCATCAAGTGTCTACCTTCCATCTGTACACAGCCAAAAGCTGCTTGTGAATGGAGCCTTTCAGGACATGTAAAAAGCCTGTGTCCCACAGTACGGAGTGTCTTAGGGCAGGCTCCAGCCTGAATTCGGCATAGAGACCCATGCCCTTATTCCCAGGAAAGCACGGGACTGCATCTCCCTGGGGCTGACTCTTGCGTCCCCTGTGCAGGAAGTCCTTCCCAGGTCATCTCTTCAGGGCTGACTCTGGTATCCCCTGTGCAGAAAACCCTCCTCAGGTCGCCAGGGCTAGGGGTGCAGCCCACCCTCCATGTCCTGGATCCCCCTGATTCCACGTGCCTCTGTCTCCAAAGGATTAACAGTGTGAGCCACTGTGACCTTCTAACTGAAAACCAGGATGCCGGAGCAGCTCAAAGGAAACAAGGAATTTAACTTTGTGTGCCCGGAACCAGGGCATCACTGAACAATGGACCAGATGGTACACTCAGGTGAGGGTCCTTAGGGGATATCCACACTTAAACACTGATTTTATCCAGAAGCTAAGAAACTGAGGCAGAGGTCTCCTGTGACTCTCTAGGCCAACCTGGGCCACACAGTGAGTTTCAGGCAAGCCTGGGCTACACATGAATTTCAGCAATGCCTGGGCTGCAGAGTGAGATACCTGTCCCAAAAGAAGAATAAAGTTGGCTTTGGCTAGGTGTGGTAGTACAGCCCTTTAATCCCAGCATTTGCTAGGCAGAGACAGGAGGATAACTTCAAGGTCAGGGCCAGCCTAGGCTATGCGTACAGCAGTGTCCACTGACTTGAGACTGCACAAGATCCTTCCCAGCATTCCTACTAACTACAGACATGACGTCACTGACCACTGAGCCGGCCCTGGGGTAAAGGAGTTTGCCTTCAAGGACGACCTGGGTTTGATCCCCTAGACTCACCAAACCCCCTCAAGCTGTCCTCTGGCCTCCTCACGTGATGTGTAACATCTGTGCCCTACCCAATAAACAAATGAGCGTAAAACATCTTTAAACTGTAGGAAGTTGCGTCATTGGCTGGCGCGTCAGGACCCACCCAGCAGGTCCCATCCCTGTGACTTGTTAACAGATCCGCCTGCCCAGCTTCTCCTCTGCAGCTATGGTTTCTCATGTGTGGCTCATTTGGTGCAAATAATTGTTAACTGTTTCTCCTCAACACACATTTAACAAGTACTTTGGGCTGTGGGAATCCCTGGTCTGCGGGATATCACTTGGTAACAAAGGGTTAATGGCCGATGTTCTTGCAATAATGACAGTCCTCAGTTGAGAAATCGCAAACGTGGGAGGTGATGGTTTTTAATGGGCTTAAAGGTACCAGATTGTGGGAAAAGGTAGCAGGGTCCAGGCTTGCGAATTCCATTGCTTTATAAGCGATCTATTTACTTTTATTTTATGTGTGTGGGTGTTTTCCTGTATGTATGTCTGTGCACCTTGTTCATGCCTGGTGTCTGCTGAGGCCAGAAGAGGGCATCTGATCTCCTGGGACCACAGATGATTGTGAGTCACTCTGTGGGTGCTGGGAACTGAGCCCACGTCCTCTGCAGGAGTGTTTCTAACTCAGAACCATCAATCCAGCTCCTCAAATGCCCATTTATTTTTAGAAAGGTCTCATGTCATCCAGGATGACCTTAAACCCTGATTTTTCTGCTTCTACCTCCTGAATTCTGGGGTTCATGTGGTGCTGGGGATGAACCCTGGAGCCTCCTGCACGCCAGGCAAGCAAGCTGCCGACGGAGCTCCACCCTGGCCCTCAAGCGTCAGTCTTTGTTTCTGGTTCTCAGAGTTCATCACCTTAGTCTACATCTGGTACACCTAGCCACACTACTGCCTCAGCCACCCAAGTGCCGGGGTCACAGGTGTGAGCAATATGCTCAGCTTATACATTTTTAAGAAACACCAAAGAATTTTTGAACTATGTTTACTTATTTATTTTGTGGCTTGTGAGATGGCTCAGTGGGTAAAGTCTCAAATTTAAAGCAATCCTCCTGCCTCAGACACCCAAGTGTCTGATGAGAGGCCTGAGCAGCATGCTCAGCTTACACATTTTTTAAAATGTCATAATTTTAAAATCATCATAAAAAGGATATGAGTTCAAATCCCAGGCAGGATTTGTAGTTGGTTTTTGCTATGTTGTCATTAACTTTCCTGCCACACATAACTAAATTTCACACTTTGTGTCGGGCTCTGTTCACAACCGAACGTTTCTCCTGGTCAGGGGTAGTGGTGCACACCTTTAACCCCAGCACTCAGGAGGCAGAGGCAGGTGGATTGCTGTAAGTTCAGGGTCTTCCTGGTCTACATAGAGGGTTCCAGGCCAGCCAGGGTTACCCAGAGAGATCTTCTGGGATAACACACTTTACTAAGGAAGACTGGCAGGTGCTGGGAACTAACAGCAGAGAGAGGCCAGAGTGTGAACAGGGCCTGGTACAGAGGCCAGAGTGTGA
>NW_004949112.1:2656568-2657118 GCF_000317375.1 Microtus ochrogaster
CAGAGGCCAGAGTGTGACCAGGACCTGGTGCAGAGGCCGGTGTGTGACCAGGACCTGGTACAGAGGCCGGAGTGTGATCAGGACCTGGTACAGAGGCCAGTGTGTGACCAGGACCTGGTGCAGAGGCCAGAGCGTGACCAGGACCTGGTGCAGAGGCCAGTGTGTGACCAGGACCTGGTGCAGAGGCCAGTGTGTGACCAGGACCTGGTGCAGAGGCCAGAGTGTGACCAGGGCCTGGTACAGAGGCCGGAGTGTGACCAGGGCCTGGTACAGAGGCTAGAGTATGACCAGGGCCTGGTACAGAGGCTAGAGTATGACCAGGACCTGGTGCAGAGGCCGGTGTGTGACCAGGACCTAGTACAGAGGCCGGTGTGTGACCAGGGCCTGGTGCAGAGGCTGGTGTGTGACCAGGGCCTGTTGCAGAGGCCAGAGTATGAGCAGGGCCTGGTGCAGAGGCCAGAGTGTGACCAGGACCTGGTGCAGAGGCCGGAGTGTAACCAGGACCTGGTGCAGAGGCTAGAGTGTGACCAGGACCTGGTGCAGAAGCCAG
>NW_004949112.1:2657533-2659664 GCF_000317375.1 Microtus ochrogaster
GAGGCCGGAGTGTGACCAGGACCTGGTGCAGAGGCCGGAGTGTGACCAGGACCTGGTGCAGAGTCTGGAGTGTGACCAAGACCTGGTGCAGAGGCTCAGAAGAGTCATGGGGAGGGTAAGGGTGCTGAAGGTTGGGGAGAGGAGGAAGAGTCTGGCATGTCCCAACATCAAGAGGACAGGCCAGGGTAGTGCCGGATACTGGGAATCTATAGGAGGCTGGATCCACAAGGCAGGCTCCATCCTGGTATAGAAAGACTTGAGAGTGGAGGCAGGGCAGAAGGGAGGATCTGGAGGCTGGAAGCAGCAGGAAGAGTCTTGATCTGAAGCTGTGAGGAGTGGGGAGGGAGCAGCAGCAGGTCAGCTGTTTGTTGGGCTTTGCAGAGAGAGCAGGCAGAAGACATGGTGTACTTGCAGCCAGACCACTAGCTGCCAGGGTGACAATGGCACTGGAGCGGAATGGGCAGGTTCATATCTCAACAGCATGCACTTCAGAGAGATTGTCCCAGAGATGGCTGGGGCCTGGACCAGAGCTCAAAGGGTTAATGCCTTTGAGGTCTGGAGAAGGAGAGGGGAGCTGTGGGGTTGGGACAGGCAGGTGCTGGCAGTAAACACTCATTACTGGGCGGGCAGCCATCTCCACCCTGACTGGTTAATCTCATTGCCTCCTTGGTCCCTGCCCCACCCCATTGTGGGAAGGCCATGGTTTCATCTCTGTCTTCTCAGGGGAAAGTGGTCACTGTAAGGACAGGTCCACTCCCCCTCCCACTTTCCCCAATCCTGCCTCAAGACTTGCGGAACCTTCCATGAGGATAGAAATGTAGAGTGACCATTCTGCCAACATGGTGGCCAGCAGCCTTGTGAGGCTGTGGTAACATAATAATGTGGTTGGCGCAACCGGGGACTATCAGTCAATGCCTCCCCTCCCCCTCCGCGGGCCTGGAACTCCCTAGAGATCCTCCTGCCCGGGTTTACTGGGATTAAAGATACCTGGCCGCAATCTTTCATTTCATTTCATTTTAATTCATTTCAATTTAAGGGTCAGCAAGATGGCTCAATGGGCTAAGATGCTTGCAGCACAGCCTGGTGACCTGAATTTTATCCCCAGGACCCACATAAAGATGGAAGTTGTCCTCTGACCACACACACACACACACACACACACACACACACACACACACACACACGGGCTGGGGAGACAGCACAATGTTAAAACACACTCACTGCTCTTGTAGAGATGGGAGCAGTGGTCCAGAGGGATGGGAGCAGTGGTGCAGAGGGATGGGAGCAGTGGTGCAGAGGGATGGGGGAGTGGTCCAGAGGGATGGGGGAGTGGTCCAGAGGGATGGGGGAGTGGTCCAGAGGGATGGGGGAGTGGTCCAGAGGGATGGGAGAGGCGGTCCAGAGGGATGGGAGAGGCGGTCCAGAGGGATGGGAGAGGTGGTCCAGAGGGATGGGAGAGGAGCACAAGGGAAGGGAAGGGGCTGAAAATTTCACACTGAAACTTAATGAAAGGCCAGGGCTGGCTCAGTTGGTAGGATGCCCGCCTAACATGCTCAAAACCCTGGGTTCCTTTCCCAACATGGCATAAAATATGGTCTGGGCATGCATGCCAGTCTTCTCAGTGTTTAGGAGGTGGAGGCAGGAGGATCAGGAGTTCAAAGGCAGGACTAACATGAGACATTTTTGAGAAGAAAAAACCAGAGGTAGATAGGGAGAGAGCTGTTCCAGGAGGGAACCCAGGCTTAGTTTCTGAGGCTGTGACTCTCCTGAGCCTGGAGGTCGTACAGCACTTGGAGCAACTGGGAAGGAACCACAGGTGGGCTGGAGCCAGAGGGTGACTCGGCAGTTTCCTGTGTCCACAGCTGTTGTCCCGTTATTCCATCCTGAGGCATGAGCTACAGACTCTGCTCAGTTTCATATAGTTTGCATTTGACAGTACGTTTTCAAGAAGTCTTCGGGTTACTATGTGTGATTCCAACTCTTTCTGTTCTTCACTCATCCACTGTAGAGTGTTAGAGACGGAATTCAAAGCCTCTGGTATGAAAGCCAGGAGTCTACCACTGAGCCACACCCAGCCCCTCACTGGGGGATTCTAGGCAGGGGCTCTACCACTGAGCCACACCCCAGCCCC
>NW_004949112.1:2659879-2664395 GCF_000317375.1 Microtus ochrogaster
CCCCAAACTGGGGGATTCTAGGCAGGGGCTCTACCACTGAGCCACACCCCAGCCCCAAACTGAGGGATTCTAGGCAGGGGCTCTACCACTGAACCACACCCCAGCCCCTCACTGGGGGATTCTAGGCAGGGGCTCTACCTCTGAGCCACACCCCAGCCCCTCACTGGGAGGTTCTAGGCAGGGTCTCTACTGCTGAACTAGGCCCCAAGCCTGGTTTATACTTTCTGTTTTGAGGCAGGGTCTCACTAAGTTGCCCTGACCTTGAGTTTTCTCTGTAGTCCAGGCAGGAGTCAAACTTATGATGCTCCTGCTTCACCCTCCCAAGAAGCTAGCATGACATCATTTGACAAATGTCCAACTTATGGCTGACTGCTTCTGGATAATGGAAAGCAAAGCTTATTGTTTTGTGTTTCCTGAGACAAGGTCACTGACTGTCCACGCTGACCTCAGACTTACTCTGTAGACTACGGTCAGCTCGATCTTCCTGCCTCCACCTCTAGTGCTGGGATGACAGGCGCATGCCTCAAATGTGACATCTGTTTTCTCAGCCCCCCAAGCTGCTTCCTCATCCACGGGCAGTGTCCCCGAGTCCTCCCTTGGCTGTGGCATTGCCACACTGGAGCGTGTGCATAGTTCATGCTCTCGTTGTCTCCCATTGTTTGTGGTGGATTTTGAAACCTTAGCAACATCCCCTCCACAGAGAAGGGTGGAGGAGGGGACAGCCAGCCCCAAGGGCCAACAGTCCATGGTGTGTCCCCAGGACACAGAGGACTAGAACGACAGGTGAACCTCCTGAGGGGCGGAGCCTCTCCAGACTGATTGGCCCAATGACTGTTTTATTTTTTTCTTTCCTTGGCCAGAATGAGACAATATTGTGGGCAGCAGTTAAACAACACCATTTAAGATCTTAACTGCCTGTGCTCTTTGGCCCTTGCTGGTCTCATTTCGTGTACAAGGACGCAGGACATGGGGTGTTTTGTAAAGGAAATGGCATGTGGAAAGCCGCTCCCAGCTCCCCTCAGGTGATAGACACTGATGCCAAGGGACAGAGGTCACGGAGTGTGAAAGAGATGAAGGTGAGTGTGAAAACTTCCTCAAGGCGTGTCGCTAAACAGGAAGAACAAATTAAAATTCCTGTGTCTAAGTAGGTGCTTGGTGTCATTGCCTTGGTTCCTGCCAAGGCATGAGTGGGGAAGAATACCAGCACATGCAAAAGGCTAAAAAAAATGTCTTTTGATTATAAAAAATAAATAAATAAAAATAAAATAAATAAAATTCCTGTGTCAAATATGCCATTTCCTAGGGAGGAGTCAGAATTTTATATGTATATACATATATCCTATTTCCATGAGCAAACCCCTAACGGGGGCTTAGTCTTTAAAATGTGTGAAGACTTGATCCCCAGTACCCATGGGCAAAGCTGGGCATGGCAGTTTGTGCCTGTAGTCCCTGTACTGGGCAACTCCAGTGTGGGGAGCAGAGACAGCCAGATCTTGGGGGCTCCATGGCCAGCTCACAACCGCTGTAAGTCTAGACCCAGCGGATCCAAGGCCTCTTCTGGCTTCTATGGGCTCTGTGCATATAAGAATGTGCACGGATGAATAAGAAAACATTCGCATCTGTTTCTCTCTGTTAATAACTAATAAAACATCCTGACAAAAAGCTACAGAGATTGGGATGGTGCACGCCTTTAATCCCAGTACTCCAGAGGCAGAGGCAGGTGGATGTCTGAGTTTGAAGCCAGCCTGGTCTACAGGTTGAATTCTAGGACAGCCAGGGCTACAAAGAGAGATCCAGTCTTGAAAAAGCAAACAAACAGCAGAGGGTTTTTGCTTAACCATTCCAAGTTACAGTCCGCTATTGCAGGGAAGTTGAGTCAGAAACTCAAGCATATAGTCACACTGACCCACGGTCAAAAGCAGAGAGAAATCAATGAAGGGCTCCCTGCCTAGGGACTAGCACCACCCATAATGGGCAGGTCTTCCTACACTAGTTAGCAAGGAAGACAGTCCTCCTGCAGACCTCCTCAGCTGAGAGCTCTGCTTACGTGCTCCTAGTTTGTGGTTATAAACCAAGCATCATGTGGTCTTAAGGCAAGGAATGAGTGAATCAGGAGTGAGCCACAGGGATGCTGGGAAGGGAACAGCAACGTGAAGGCCCTGTGTTGGGGATGTGTGTGAGGAGGAAGTGCAAGGAGCCGCTGCACTCACAGTAGAGCCGCTGAGGGGGAAGATGGAAGAGGTGACTTGAAGAGGCATAGCGGGCCATTGCTAGCAGGGCCCTAGGGTCTGACTGAAGACTCTGGGGGCGACAGGAATAGCAGGAGGACTGTGAGCAATTAGGGTGTGAGGTGACCTGGGTTCCAACAAGACAACTCTGACTGTCATGTAGGGAACAGACATATGTGGTCAAAGGCAGTTACAGGAGGCGAGAGTGGACTGACGGACAAGCAGGGCCTGAGTGTGGCTGCATGGTGAAGGTCACCTGTGAGGTGTTTGCTGATGGATGGGCGTAGGGGCCGAGGTGTTTAAGAAGCATTGAGAGTCATAGGAAGGGCTTGAGTTCTAAGACTCCAGGGTCTTGGTTCCTTTTCTTTTGCTATAATGCACGGTCACACAGAGGCTGAGCGAGTCAAACAGAAAGGTTTTCTTCACGTAGTTCCGGAAAGCAGGAAGCCCAGTATCTAGGCACTGGGTTTCAGTGATGTCATTGTATGCACAGTCGTGCACAGCGCTCCACACAGGAGCCAAGGCGTGCTAGAACAAGCTGTGTTTATAGTATGGCAACTCCCTCGTGGGCTAGCCTGCTCTCGGGAGATGACTCCTCCCTGATGGTCTAGCCTGCTCTCAGGAGATGGCTCCTCCCTCATGGTCTAGCCTGCTCTTGGGAGATGACTCCTCCCTGATGGTCTAGCCTGCTCTCAGGAGATAGCTTCTCCCTCATGGTCTAGCCTGCTCTTGGAAGATGACTCCTCCCTGATGGTCTAGCCTGCTCTCAGGAGATGACAACTCCTGATCCACTCTAGCATAAGTATCCAAGTTCTCGAAGTAAGCAGTCTTTATGCAGGATAACTACCCCCAAGATGGCTTATCCACTCCTGTGATTGTTAGCCTACAGTATCCATACATAGTCTGCTCAGAGACAATTAATCTACTCCTGAGATAAATACCCTAGTCTCTCCAGAAGCAGCTCGCTCTCATGGTCGTACCTATTCCTGCAGTGGTTAGTGCGCTCGAGTGATAGTTCTCTGTTCTCCAGGCACCAGACTAGGGGCTGCTGCTCATCCATCCCTGTGAGTGTGGCTCTTGACTGCCTCCTAATATTTTCAATGAGTAAGGCCATTTATATTTCAGCTGGGGCCAGAAAGAGGACTCAGCAGGTAGAGGTGCTTGCCTCCAAACCTGACAACCTGATTTCGGTCCCCAGGACCCACAGGGTGGAAGGAGGGAACAGACTGGCTAGAGGCAGGTGCCTTGCGAACATGTGCACACACATGAACAAGGAAAAGCAATGCAGAACTAAGTAAGGAGCTAGGGCGAGTTCTTACTGCTTCAGAGCGCCCGCTGCTCTCCCAGAGGATCCAAGTGTGGCTCCCAGGACCCTCATGGCTCGCATCTATCTATAACTCCAGTCCCGGAGGGTCTGTAAGCCTCTCTGGCCTCCACAGTGTATAGTAAGCAGGTAGTAGTGCAGGAAAAGCACCACATATATTAAAAAAAAACTTTAAAGCTGGGCGATGGTGGCGCACGCCTTTAATCCCAGCACTCAGGAGGCAGAGATAGGCGGATCTCTGTGAGTTCGAGACCAGCCTGGTCTACAGAGTTAGTTCCAGGACAGGCTCCAAAGCCACAGAGAAACCCTGTCTCGAAAACAAAACAAAAACAAAAACTTTAAAAAACCACTAAGTTTCAGGTTGTTTTTGGAGGGGTCAGTGAGGTACCCAGAAGTGTGTTGAGATGCAGACTCTCCAGGCCTTGACCAGAGCTACCCATCCTGACCGCTCTGGGGAGGGTTCAGGGGGCTGGGATTGTACACCCACAGGCTACCACCGTCAACCTGCTCTGGGTCCCCTCCTCTAGGGGAAGAGCTAGAGGAACCTTGGGACTTTCTGATTTCTAAGCTAGCCCTGCCACTGCACCTTAGGAGGCTTGAACCGCCTTATGCTTCACCAGTATCCTTGTCTCCTGTGATAGAGGAGTCTGCAGGCACTAGCCTCAGAGCGGCTGTGAGCTCCCAGTGAGCTAGCTCCAGGATATAAAACATCTAAGACAGTGCCTGCACTCAGAATCTCCTAGTGAAGGATGGTTATAATCAGCTTGCTCTACCTAAGACAGTAGACACTCAACAAAAAATTCACACCAAAGTATGAGTGCCTGCACAGCTGTGATGATGGAGTACCTGTCTGCACAGCCGGATTGACAGAGTGTCTGCCTGCACAGCTGGGTTGATGAAGTGTCTGTCTGCACAGCTGGGTTGATGGAGTGCCTGCCTGCACAGGTGGGGTGACAGAGTGCCT
>NW_004949112.1:2664495-2668009 GCF_000317375.1 Microtus ochrogaster
AGTGTCTGCCTGCACAGCTGGGTTGATGAAGTGTCTGTCTGCACAGCTGAGGTGACAGAGTGCCTGCCTGCACAGCTGGGTTGATGGAGTGTCTGTCTGCACAGCTGGGTTGATGGAGTGCCTGCCTGCACAGCTGGGTTGATGGAGTGTCTGCCTGTACAGCTGAGGTGACAGAATGCCTGCCTGCACAGCTGGTTTGACAGAGTACCTGTCTGCACAGCTGGGATGATGGAGTACCTGCCTGCACAGCTGAGGTGACGGAGTGCCTGCCTGCACAGCTGGATTGATGGAGTGCCTGCCTGCTCAGCTGGGATGACAGAGTGCCTGCACAGGTTGCTGCTCAATTGATGGAGGCTGCTTTGGGCTTTGTTTTCCTTTTTATTTGTCTGATATTTGATTTTTTGATCCTACTTTGTAGCCCAGGCTGGCTTGGAACTTTTGATCCTTCTGCCTCCTATTAAAAGGATCCTTCTATTAAAAATGTTTTAATAAAAAGAGAAGTGGTTCTGGGAGAGGCTTAATTGGTGAAGTGCACACCTTTCGACTCTGAGAACTTGACATTGGATCCTTTAGTACCATGTGCCCAGCCAGCCTGTTAGTCCAGCATCTAGGAGGTGGAGGCAGGAGGATCAGAATTTCAAGGTCATACATAGAAAGTTCAAGGCCAGCCTAGCTACACGAGACTCTCTCATTAAACCATTAAACCAAACCAGCTGAACCACAAAAATAAGACCAGGGAGATGGGTATTGGGTCCTCTTGAATGTGCAGGTCCTCAGGGAAAACTCCACTGGAAAAGGAAGGAACGGGCACATCCTGGGTGGAGAAGGCAGGGGCGGAGGCCTGGTGTGTGAGGAACTGGAGAGGCCAGAGGGGCTAGAGCGGGTCACGTGATGTAGTTCACTTTCTGTTACACAACGCTGACCCAAAACAACCTGGGGGAGGAGAGGGTCCCTCACACAGGGAAATCGGGGCAGGAGCTGATGTAGAGGCCATGAGGGGTGCCGCTTACTGGATTGCTCCCCATGGCTTGCTCACCCTGGTTTTTTATACAACTCAGGACCACCTTCCAAGTGTAGCACCACCCTCGATGGGCTGGGGCCCTCCCATAGCAATCGTCAATCAAAAAGATGCCCCACAGACCCCTGTGACAGCCACAATCACACAACTGAAGTTCCCTCTTCTCATGTGGCTCAAGTTGACAAGCGCTAGCTAGTACAGAAAGGGTAGGGCTGAGACCAGAGAAGGCAAGGGGTAGCAGATGGCACTTGATAGCCCCAGTGAAAACCCTGCTGGTTCCCTCGATGTAACCAGGCAATATGGATCCAGAGTGGGAGATAAACAAGATGTGACCTGCATCTTGATGCCTCCTGGGTAGTCAGAGTAACAAATCTTTACGCCTGTTATCATCTGAGAGTCTAAGACTGGACTTTCCAACCCACAGCCTGAGGGCCAATCATCCTGTATGTGTTAATAAAGCTTTATTAGGATATAGCCTCATCCATACATTCACCTCTTACCTCCACCTGTTGTCAGGTTTCAAGGATGGAACTGGGCAGTTATAGCCCAGGCCTTGGTAAGGCAGAGAAGTCTCTACTGTCTAGCACTGTGCAGGAGATCTAGCCAGATCTGGCCAGTCCCAAACAGGAACAAGAGCCAGCACACAGTAGGCACTCTGCAAGTATTTCTCTTTGCAAAACAGGGCCTGCCACTTGTCCACGAATCACGGGAGGCTGCCAACTCTCTCTGGTCCTGGGCTACTTCCAGCCCAGAGTCACAAGGACCAGAACTACAGCCAACACAACAGTGACCAAAAATAATGCTGGCACCGTCTGAGCCTCCACAGAGAAAATACCCAGGTGGAATTACAAGGCAGCCCTGGGACACTGCAGTCCAGCTCTCTCTTTGCTCTGTGGGATCCAGGGTCCCCCAGTTTTTGTGCTCACTCAAAAGTCTCTTTCCCCATGGGCAGCCTTCCCATCCCTGATTTCCCATCTCTTTGTTCAGCTCCAGGTTTGGGGGCCAGGGCTCTACCAGTTGATGTATCTATTTTTATGTTTTAGATTCAAAATTAAAATTGGAAGGGGATTGGTTAATTATGGTTAAATATGGTTAATTATTGGTTAATTATGATAATTTTAGGACTGTTTGGAATGTGCTTATGTCATATCCAACCTTGTGACTCTCTCTTGGGTTTTCTGCCCCCTTTCTGGTTCCTCCCTTCCCCCCACAGAGACTGACTCTCCTCCCACCATCAGGCTGGGCATCTTACCTGCCCTGCTCTTCATTTCTTGAGACAGGGTCTCTAACTGAACCTGGAGTTTACCAATTGGGCTTGCCTGGCTGACTATGGAGCCCCGGAGAGTCCCCTAGGTCTGCCGCACAGCACTGGAATTGCAGGCTTACAACACTACACCTGGTTTACGGCTGGGTGCTGGGGACCAAAATTCAGTTCTTCGTGTTCACATGGCACTCACTTTACTGACTGAGCCATCTTCTCAGCTCATCTTTTTTTCCCTTTTCCTTTTTGAGGCAGGGTTTCGCTATTAAACTCTGACTCCGTAGACCAGGCTGGCCTTGAACTCAGAGATCTGACTGCCTCGGTTCCATGATGCCAAGCTTCTTCTTTTCTTTTTAAAGACACTACTTTACATAGCCCAGGCTGACCCAAAACTTCCCTGTAGCTGAGGCTGGCCTCGACCCGATGGTCCTCCTGCCTTCATCTCTCTAGTGCAGGTATGACAGGCGTGAGCCACCATGTTTGAACCCCTTCTTCCTTTTTTTGTGTCATATATAGTGAAACATATCATGTATGATTATTATTTATAATATATTTTAATCTAGAGTCTGGCATTCAATATTTGTCTTTTGAAGCTGTCTGAGCTCTTTTAGCATGCTGATTTCCAGGCCCCACCATCTTCCTGCAGAGGACATGATTCTGTTCCTCTTTATAACCAAATAAAGGTTTATTGTGCCTGTGCACATTCTCCTTATCTATTCATCTCTCGGTGGCCATCTAAGCGGCTGCTGCTTCCTGGCTTTTGTGGATAGAGAAGCAGTGAGCATGGCCAAGCAGGTGTCCCTGTGGAGCAATGCTCAGAGTTCTTTGGGTACATTCCCATGTGGGCTAGGACTGATCATGTAGTAGTTCTAATTTTGGTTTAGTTTTTATAATTTTTTTAAACTTTGTATAGTTTTTATAATTTTTTAAAATACCTTGCTATTTTATGTTTGTGGATATTTTGCCTACATATAAAATTACTTTATTATTTTATGTGTTTTACATTTACGTATAAAAGTATACTACCTATATGCCTGGTACCTGCAGAGACCAGAAGAAGGTATTGAATGCCCTGGAATTGGAGTTACAGATGGGTGTGTGCATCCATGTGTGTGTGCATCTGTGTGGGTGTGTGCATCCATGCGGGTGTGTGCATCCTTGTGGGTGTGTGCATCCGTACGGGTGTGTGCATCCATGTGGGTGTGTGCATCCTTGTGGGTGTGTGCATCCATGTG
>NW_004949112.1:2668439-2669133 GCF_000317375.1 Microtus ochrogaster
GGGTGTGTGCATCCATGTGGGTGTGTGCATCCTTGTGGGTGTGTGCATCCGTGCGGGTGTGTGCATCCATGTGGGTGTGTGCATCCATGTGGGTGTGTGCACCTCTGCAGGTGTGTGCATCCATGTGGGTGTGTGCATCCATGTGGGTGTGTGCACCTCTGCAGGTGTGTGCATCCATGTGGGTGTGTGCATCCTTGTGGGTGTGTGCATCCATGTGGGTGTGTGCATCCACATGTGTGTGCATCCGTGTGGATGTGTGCATCCATGTGTGTGTGCATCCATGTGGGTATGTGCATCCATGTGTGTGTGCATCCGTGTGGGTGTGTGCATCCATGTGTGTGTGCATCCATGTGGGTGTGTGCACCTCTGCAGGTGTGTGCATCCATGTGTATGTGCATCCATGTGGGTGTGTGCATCCATGTGGGTGTGTGCATCCATGTGGTGTGTGCATCCATGTGGTGTGTGCATCTATGTGTGTGTGCATCCGTGTGGGTGTGTGCATCCATGTGGGTGTGCATCCGTGTGGGTGTGTGCATCCGTGTGGGTGTGTGCATCCATGTGTGTGTACATCCGTGTGGGTGTGTGCATCCATGTGTATGTGCACCCATGTGGGTGTGTGCATCCATGTGGGTGTGCATCCATGTGGGTGTGTGCATCCTTGTGGGTGTGTGCATCCATGTGGGTGTGTGCATCC
>NW_004949112.1:2669233-2670190 GCF_000317375.1 Microtus ochrogaster
GGGTGTGTTCATCTGTGCGGGTGTGCATCCATGTGGGTGTGTGCATCCGTGTGGGTGTGTGCATCCATGTGGGTGTGTTCATCTGTGCGGGTGTGTGCATCCATGCAGGTTTGTGCACCCGTGCAGGTGTGTGCACCTCTACGGGTGTGTGCATCCATGCAGGTGCTACAATAGAAACTGGATTCACTACAAGAACACCTAGTGCTCTTAACCTATAGCTATCACTCCAGTCTCTACTTTTTTGTTTTTAGATTTGTTTTTTTTTTTGTTGTTGTTGTTGTTTTTTTGAGACAAAGTTTCTCTGTGTAACAGCCCTGGCTGTACTGGAACTCACTTTGTAGACCAGGCTGGCCTTGATCCGCTTGCCCCTGCTTCCCCAGTGCTGGGATTAAAAGTGTGTGCTACCACTGCCTGGCCTGTTTTTAATTTTTTTTTATGTGAGCCAGGCATAGTGATGCACACCTTTAATCCAAGCAGAGGCAGGTGGATCTCTGTGAGTTTAAGGCTAGATAGAGAATTCTAAGACAGCCAGAGTTACCTAGGGAGACCCTGTTATGAGTATGTGTGTACCCTTGCCTGTGTTTATGTGCACCGTGGGAGTGCTGTGCCCTTGAAGGCCAGAAGAGGGCACTGGCTAACATGGATGGAGTTACAGGTGGTTGTGCACTATCTGCTGTAGGTGCTGGAAACAACTTTAGGTCCTCTGCAACATCAATCACTCTTAACTGCTGAAATAGCTCTCTAATTCCAATTTTTAGTTTTTTATAAAAGATTTATTTGAGGGCTGAAGAGAAGACTTGGGAGTAAAGAACATGCACTGCTCTTGTGTGTGTGTCCTGTGGTGGTGTGTATGTACATGTGAGTGTGTGTCCTTCTGTGGGTGGTGTGTATGTACATGTGTGTGTGTGTCCTTCTGTGGGTGGTGTATTTGTACAAGTGTGTGTGTCCTTCTTGGGT
>NW_004949112.1:2670290-2681359 GCF_000317375.1 Microtus ochrogaster
GGGTGGTGTATTTGTACAAGTGTGTGTGTCCTTCTTGGGTGGTGTATTTGTACATGTGTGTGTGTCCTTCTGTGGGTGGTGTGTATGTACATGTGAGTGTGTGTGTCCTTCTTGGGTGGTGTATTTATACGTGTGTCCTTGGGTGGTGTATATGTACATGTGAGTGTGTGTGTGTGTGAGTGTGTGTGTCCTTCTGTGTGTGGTGTGTATGTACATGTGAGTGTATTGTGTGTGTGTCCTTCTTGGGTGGTGTATTTGTACCTGTGAGTACATATGCCCACAAAGGCCAGAGCAGGGTGTCATCTCTTGGAATAGGAGTAGTTTTTAGTCTTTCAATAATGTGTTTACTATTAGTGGAGAGGTGTGTTAGTGCAGGACACCCACACGCATGTGTGCAGGGCAGAGAACAATTTTCAGGAGCCGATCCTGTCCCCAGGCTTGAACTCGGGTCATCAGGCTTGCCAGCAGCACCTGTCCCAACTGAGCTCTCCTGCCATGTCCCTTATTATGACATTCCCGCCCATGAGTGTGCATGAGTGAGTGTGTGTTGACAAGGCATGTGTCAGAGGTCAGAGAACAGTGTGGGGTGCCTTTCTCTCCTTAAACTTCATGGGTCTCAGGAATGGAACGCGGGTCATCAGGCTTGGTGGCCAGTGCCTTGTGACCACCAGGCAGTCCTGATTTGTTTGTGTGACACAGTCTCAGTGTGTAGCCCTATCTGGCCCAGAGCTCACTATGTAGATCAAGTTGGTCTCACACATAGCCTCTCCAGCTTTTGCCTCCAGATGTGGGTTCAGGAGGCGAAGTCAGCTTATGGGGCTTGGTGGCAAGCCCTTTTCCCCTGGCAAGTCATCTTGCTGGCCTGATGTTCGTTTTCTTGATTATGGTCATTCTGACTGGGGTCATATGGAACCTTGAACTCTGGATCCTTCTGCCTCCACCTCCAAAGTGCTGGAATTGCAGGTATGGGACACTCCACCCAGTTTATGTGATACAGGAGACTGAAGGCAGGACTTCGTGCATGCGGGCAAGCACTTTACCGACTGAACTTCACCCCACACAAAATCTTTTATTATTGTATAATGTCTTAGCGCCTTGCTTGTCTTACCCACACCTTTCAGCCTTTTTGCTCAGTTCTGTGGACTCAGGCCATACTGAGGGCTGGGATTCAGGAAGCTTCCATGTTCTCCTTCCTTCTTTCTGTCCACACATATTTGGATGTTCCATTCCTCTTTACCATTGATTTTCCTCTCTGTTGCAGCTGACCTGCCCATGGGGACTGTGATGGTTTGAATAAAAATGACCCCCAAAGGCCCGTGGAGAGCAGCACTGTGAGTGGTGTGGCTCTGTTGAAGGAAGTGCATCACTAGGGTGGGCTTTGAGGTCTCTGAAGTTCAGGCGAGGCCTAGAGTGTCAGTGTCTCTGCTTGCTACCCGTGGATCTTGATGTAGAACTCTTAGCTCTCCAGCATCATGCCTGCCTGCATGCTTCTCCTCATGAAGATAACAGGTTTTCCTTTATAAGAGTTGCTCCCATCATGGTGTCTCTTGTGACAATAGAAGCCCTGAGACAGGTAGCTTCATAAGGAGAAGATTAGCCCCAGACAGCCAGGGGCTCACAATATGATGGGGAGAACCTGCAGGTGGTGTCGGGTGTGTGTATGTCAAGATCTCCTAGGAGACAGGTTGGGACTTTACCCCAAGCATGTATTCCATCTGGTGTGATGGACGATGTGTGGAGGGCTTTGAGGAAAGGGCATGCTTTCTTTGGAATTGATTATTTGTTCTTGCCTTGCCTCTGATGGTACAGTGGAGACAGGAAGTGATCTCACCGAGGCAGCAGGGTCTCTGTGCCCACACCTGTAAAATGGACACGATAGCAGGACCAACTGCATGGCACTGGTGGGGTCCATGTTGTGGGATTTAATTTGAGGGCTTAGAACAGTGAGTGCTCTCTCTAAATAAGAGCAGACATTTAAGTGGTATGGAAAATCCTCAGTGGGGCTGGAGAGATGGCTCAGAGGTTAAGAGCATTGCCTGATCATCCAAAAGGTCCTGAGTTCAATTCCCAGCAACCACATGGTGGCTCACAACCATCTATAATGAGGTCTGGTGCCCTCTTCTGGCCTGTAGGCATACATGTAGACAGAACAGTGTATACATAATAAATAAATAAATAAATAAATAAATAAATAAATAAATAAATAAATGAAAATCCCCAGTGGAAGGAAGCCTGTATGACTTCACGTGTGGTGGCGCACACTGGCGATTCCAGCATTCACGAGGTGAAGAGAGTCATTCTCCTCTACATAGCCAGTCCCACGTCTCCTCGGACTGAGCAAGCGGAGCTCATGCTACCTCACGTAACAGGCCAGTAAAGACATGATGACATTACTGGTTGCTAGGAAGATTGAGCAGGCTGATGGCGTCACTAGGCAGCAGGAAGGTTGGCTGGCCACAGGGGCCTGGGTTATCACTTCCAAATGGACAACAGAGTGCCAGGATGGCCAGGACTCAGAAATGAAGGAGTAGGCCTGCAGCCACTGGCTGCTCCTCTGGAGGACCCTGGTTCAATACCCAGTACCCTTATGGCAGCCTGCAGTCATCTGTACCTTCAGTTCCAGGGACTCTGACGTCCTCCTCTGGCCTCCAACAGCACCGCATGTACATAATACATGTGCAGGTGAAACACCTATACGCACTGCATAAAAATACACACGGAACAAGGACCGGGAGGACTAGCGTGTGCACGCAGGTCCAAGTGCTTAAGGGGCTAAGAAAGAGCAGGGGCTAAGCAGCTGGGAGACGGGTGGGGTGTGGCTATGTGGCCAGGGCCTTGGGGGCTTTGGTATTTTTTGTTTACTTTTTATTTATTTTTGCAGCAGTGTGATTTGAAGCATCCTTAGGCTTCTTTCTGTAGAGACAGGACCACACTCCATCGCTCAATCGCTTTCTTTCAACCCATGACCTCAAACGTACTGCAGCCACCCTTCCCCCAAATGCTGCGGTGATAGATGTGATCCTCAAGACGAGGTCGGGGTAACAGGCCTAGAATTCTTTATGAAGCCAAGGGTGACCTTTAGGTAGCCAGAGGGCGAGGGCTGGGATGACTAGCAGGTGCCACCACGCCCAGTTTGCACAGTGCTGGGATGGAACCCAGGGCTTCGGGAATGCTAGGCAAACCTTTACCACTGTGTCCCAGCCCAAGATGAGGCTCTCAATAGCCCCAATTTAAAGACTTCAGGGACATTATATAGTGGAAACACTCTACGTAGCTTTGAGCATACAGCAGGCGCTCAATAAATAACAATTTTGACCCAGGCAGTCGCCATCCACCTGCATAGAGCCTGCTCACGGTCTGCGTTCCACAAAAGCGACATCTCCTTAGTGTGTGTCCGCGCGCCGGCTCCCCGGGGACCCAGGCATTCCGGCCTCCTGCCGCCCCGTCCGTGCACGCACAAAGGCTTCCATTCATGGCTGTGTACAAAGCGGCCCTTTCACCGGGTCCCCTTCAACCAGCGGCTCCGGGCCGCTCCCCGAGCCTCTTTATTGGTGCCTCCCGCTGGCCATCAGGCCCGGGCCCCTCCAACGGCCGCGCACTCTCGGCCAGGTTCTTTTCCCACGCCTGGCACGCTTCGCCAACTTCTGATTGGCAAGGCGTACCAGTCACTCCTTTTGATTGGACAGAGCTGAGCCTCGGGGATGGGGTCGGAGCGGGCCGCAGCGAGTGCTGATTGGTCCGTGGTGCCCACCTGTGGGCGGGGCTGCTCCACGAAGGCCCCTCCCCCTTTTCTGCCCAGGCCGAGGCCTCTGGACCGCCCTGGGCGCCGGTGAGTGTCCGGGGCCCCCGCAGTGCGTCCGGGGCGGTGGTGCCAGGGGCGGCCAGGCCAGGGGAGGCCGGAGCCGACGGACTGTGCTGGGGGCCACGGGGAGGGGTGGGACGGGGCATTCACTGTGGGTGCAAGCGAGCCCGGGGTCGAGGAGGGGTAGAGGGGGTTGCAGTCACCCAGCCTTGCTTCCCACCGCGTGCCAGGGATCCTGGGGTCCTCTCTGAAGGAGTCACCCGGTCTGTTCTACAGAAAGGGAAACTGAGGCAGTGCTTGGAACTTTGTGTGATAGAACACCTGAGTCATGGTCTCCTGTCCCTAGCTCCCCGGACTACCGTGAATAGGAGGGAATAGCTGTGGATCAGAGAGAGAGGGAAGGACCAGGGGCTGGGACGGATGTATTTATCTGAGTGTCCCAGTTTGTTTTGTTTTGACTTGGTTTAATTAATTTTTCTGAGACGGGTTCTCATTCTGTAGTTTAGCTAGCCTGGAGCTCACGGTGTAGACCAAGCTGACCTCTAGTCCCAACCTTCCTGCCTGAGTCTCTCTATGCTGGGATGAGAGGACTGCGCCACTACGCACAGCCAAGTCGTATCCGAACACCCTCACAATGGACTTGGGCACTTTAATTCGTAACTGAGAATGGAGTTGAGGTGGTTTCTGTAGTCCCCATTTCACAGAGTAACTGGGCCGTGATGGAGAATGGAGGACCTGGTGTGCCTAGCCATGTGGCTCCCCTCCTTTTTTTTTTTAATAACACCAAAATAGTAATCAGTAGTTCGAGACCAGCCTCAGCTACACGACCAGTTCCAGGCCAGCCTAGGCTGCCTAAGACCCTGTACCAGAAAAACAAAAAAGAAAATAAATTGTGTAAGTCAGAACTCTTTACATCTTCTAAGGAGAAACTATAAGTTTCTGGCAGACACGCCTACCCTCTCCAGTTCACCCTAAAGAGACCCAAGCCCCCATAGCAGACATAGCATTTTGACATCGTACCTAAGGATTGGGGTGCCTCACTTCCAGTGTTGAGGAAGCTGAAGTTCAGAGGTAATAAATGATAAAACAGCAGTCTAGTTCCCTTTTCCCACATGATTTTTATCGATTTCATGAGCCTCAGTTCCTAGCGAGGAGAGCGGAGGTCCAGAAGGCCGGAGAGGGATTCGAACCCTAGGCGTGTGCAGGCTGGCTCTGCGCCGGACTTTCACCTTTATCTGCCGCCGCCCACCTGGCAACAGGTTTTACCTCTGGCTGGCTGCCGCTCCAGGCCCCACCCCCTTGCCCAGCCCGGCAGGTGTCGGGTGATGTCAGAGGCCGGTCCCGCCTCCTGACGCTTGAGGCCCCGCCCCTCGCTGGACCGCAGAGCCGGCCTCACCTGGGTGCTGGAGAGGATCTGGACTCCAAGGCCTCCCCATCTCTCCACCGCCAGGCGCCCAGGTATCCTCGGGGGTCCACGGGATAGAGGAGGCAGGTCACAGGACACTTGATCAGGAGGAGAGGGGGTTAGGATGCGAGCTTCCGGAGGTACATGGGCAGGGTACCTCAAGTCAGAAGGAGGAAGCTGAGCATGAGCCCCAGTGTCTGAAGAAGGAGAACTGAGGTTCAGGACCCATAGGTCTGAGGGAGGAAGCTGGGCCATGGACCTCTGGGTCTGAGGGAGAAGGGCTGGGGTCTGGACACCTGATCTGAGGGAGGAGGCTGGGGCCTGGACACCTGGACTTCAGGGAGGAGAGCTGACTGGGCTCAGGACCCCTGTGACTGAGGGAGGAGGCGGGAGCCGGACCCCTGTGTCCTGGGGCCAAGATTAGGGGGGACAAGATGAGAGGGGCAGCTGGGACCTGGACCCCCTGTCTGAGGGAGGAGGCGGGAGCAGGATGGGATCTCACCCATAGGCTGAGGTCATAAGCTTGGTTCTGTCCCAGCCCCTGTCCGGACGGGCGGGGCCCTGGCTGCTTTCCTTTTCCACACAGCGCTGTCTGCCCCTCCCAGGTGCTCTCACCTGCCTAAGTGACACTAATGAGTCCTGGCACCACATTCCTGCTGCCTAAGGGAGAGGTGTGTGACTTTGGCTCAGCCATTTGGGGCCAGGTCCTAGGCTACCCTGCTGGAACCCCACATCCCCACTTCTAACCCTGGCTTCAGTGGGCACCAGTGGGGTTGCAGCTCCCACTCCGGGGCCCTGAGCCCTGACTCTGAGGCGCTGAGCCTGCTCTTCTAGCACTTAGGGGGAGTGATGGGGCGGGGAGGCTCAGAGCCACGAAACCCTTTCTGGTCAAAGGCCACCAGGCTGGAGAGGAAGCAGGTGGGTGGGGTGGGGTAAAGTCCCTGGGATGGGGCTTGGCTCTGGGTGTATCTTTGCCACACGGAGCCTGGGGTGATCCTTGGCCCTTTGGGGCTCACCATTTGTTGAGCTCGGGGGCCACAGTGACTGGGAACTTTTGGCTGTTGGTGCTGGTGGGGGTGGGAGGAAGTTTACATGTGAGAAACGCTCCTGGGGCCAAGATTAGGGGGGACAAGATTAGGGGGGAACCCCTTGAACAAGCTGAGAGCTTGGGTGGATGCTCCCAAGGGGTGCACTGGAGGTGCAGGTGGCCTGGTCACAGGGTGAAGTGGAAGATGGGGTGTGGTGCTCTTTGCTTTTGGATGGAGGTGACGGGACCGTAGGGTCTACTTCCTGCAAGAGAGACAGTGTGGGACATTCTCTGTTTGATAATTGAACCCCCTGGAACCGCGACATTCCCTAATCAGTGACCCCAGCAGGTGGGAAGGCGCCCAGGTACTGTGCCTGTACCCAGGAACTCTCCTTAAATTATCCGAGACTTAGCTGGGCCCAGCGCACCTTAAGGCCTGCTCAAAGGTGGGGTCCCGCCTCCAGTGCCTCTGAGAATGCAGAATAAATGTAAGAAAGAGTGCGGGGGGGGGGAGCCAGAGGGAGGATGGGGATGGACGACCATCCTGTGATTATGGGGCAGGTGGGTGCAGAGGTGACAGACGTCAGATCCGGGCCTGCCTGGGCCCCCTAGAGTGGGCAGTGTTCTTGCCACCTCCTACCCTCTCCTCATTGCAGCTCCAGCCACTGGAGAGCTGCAGACAGGTACACATTCCTGCCCCAGGGCCTTTGCTTTTACCCCACTGTCCTAGCAGTCCACCCCTTAGATCATGCAGGTCTTTATTTTAGTAGGAAAGGCTTTGCTACTTAGTCCAGGTAAAATGTAAGCGCGGCCTCGGCACCAGCACCCCCTCTCCCTGCTCTATACCTCTGATAGCCGTTTGTCACCATTAAACCATTTACATGATTGTAACAATTTATCTTTTTATCTGTCTCCTGAGATTAGGATAGTACTGTCCAATATAAACAGAATGCAAGCCAAGAGTGTGTTTAAAATTTTATGGTAAGCACATTTTGAGGGGAGGGGCAGTGGAGAGATGGCTCAGCGCTTAGGGGCGCTGGCTGCTCCCTGCAAAGGATCTCTGTTCAGTTACCAGCACCAGCATGGTGGTTCTGAACAGTCTGTAACTACAGTTCCAGAGGATCCACCGGCCTCTTCTGGCCACCATGGGTACTGCATGCATGTGGTATAGACATTGTAGCACTGATTGCAGAGAACGGCTGCTTGTTCCTCAACATCTACACCATCACTCCATTTCCAGGGAATCAGTGCATCTTCTGGCCTCTGTGAGAACTTCATACATGTGGACATATAAACACAGCCAAACACACACACACACACCAGACACATACCCAAACACACCAAACACACCAGACACACACACCCCCAAACACACACACACACCAGACACACCAGACACACACACCCAAACACACACACACACACACCGGACACACCGGACACACACACACACACACACACCCAAACACACCAGACGCACACACCCAAACACACCAGACACACACACACAAACACACCAAACACACACACAAACATACCAAACACACACACACCCAAACACACCAAACACACACACACACCCAAACACACCAGACACACACACAAATAATAAATCCTTTACAAGAAGATTTATTTATATTACTTTATGTGGGGGGAAAGGGTGAGTCCAGGTAGTTGTGAACACCCAATACAAGATACTGAACTCAGATCCTCTGAAATGTCTCTCCAGACCCATAATAAATGGATTTATTTGTTTGTTTATTATTTTTGCATTTTTGACAGGTTTTCTCTGTATATCCCTGGCTGTCCTGGAACTTGCTTTGTAAACTAGGCTGGTCTTGAACTCAGAGATCTGCTTATCTCTGCCTCCCCAGTGCTGGGATTAAAGGCGTGGGCCCTCACATTCAGTTGAAATCAATTTTTTAAGTAGCAAATCTGGGCCAGGTGGCACAGTCTTATTCCGTCTAGTGTAAAACTGAAGCAGAAGGAGCCAGGCGGTGGTGGCGCACGCCTTTAATCCCGGCACCCAGGAAGCAGAGGCAGGCGGATCTCTGTGAGTTAGAGGACAGCCTGGTCTACAGAGCGAGTTCCAGGACAGCCAGGACTACACAGAGAAACCCTGTCTCAAAAAAATAAAACCACCCCCCCCCAAAAAAAGAGGAAAGAAACAAAAAAAGGACTGAAGGGTGACTCAGTGGTACAATGTTTTCTAGCATACAGGAGGGCTTTAAGTCCCAGTGTGGTCAAAGGCAGTCCCAACTAATGTGTCCACTCTCTTTCCACAGACGATGGCTGCAATGACCCTGTCTGTGTCTGGGAGGAAGGTGGCTGCCAGGCCAGGCCCTGTGCCTGAGTCGGCCCAGCCGTTCCTGTTTGCACCCCGGACACCAAACGTGGGCGGCCCTGGAGGGCCACAGGTGGAGTGGACAGCACGACGCATGGTATGGGTGCCCTCAGAACTACATGGGTTCGAGGCCGCAGCCCTACGCGATGAAGGAGAGGAGGAGGCAGAAGTGGAGCTGGCGGAGAGTGGGCGGCGCCTGCGGCTGCCCAGGGACCAAATCCAGCGCATGAACCCACCCAAGTTCAGCAAGGCAGAGGACATGGCTGAGCTCACCTGCCTCAACGAGGCATCCGTCCTGCACAACCTGCGAGAGCGCTACTACTCCGGGCTCATTTACGTGAGTGACATTCCCCCACGTGGGGTGCCAGGTGTCTCCAACCTGACCTGGATTAGCAGGGAGTGGCTTAGAGTCCTGTGACTGTCCTCCAACTAGTGAATAATTCTAATGCTTTATTTTTTATGGAATAGGAGGTTAGACAGGTGCACCAACACTGAGCGATGCCCCCAGCACCTCACTGGGAAATTCTAGGCAAGTCTTCTATTGCTGAGCCACTTCCCCGAGCTACTTTTTGTTTTTTTTGTTTTTGTTTTTGTTTTTTTTACCTAAAGATGAGATCTCTGTTGTAACCAAGGCTGGCCTCTAACCTGGGCTGCTGCTGCCTGTCCTTTAGCATAGCTGGAATGGCGGCTAGCAACCCTAAGACTGGCCCAACTTGTACTTTATCCAACGACTGGAGCCTGCTTCCCCCGGCTGGATGTCCTGTATGGGGCACCCTGTATCACTTTTTAATAATAAACAGTGAAAATTCAAGACTAATGAGCCTACATGGCTTCATTAGTTCATTTCATTCTGCTCAGCAAGGCGTGGCCTTTATTAGCCCCATTTTACTAAAGAGAAAGAGATAAAAATAAAAACCGCCATGGAACCATGCATAGAGAAGAGAGGAGGATCTTTTAAAAATGATTACATTTATTTACTTGGGGTGGGGCATGTATGGAGGTCAGAGCGCAGCTTGCTGGATTGGTTCTCTCGTAGGCATGAGTCTTGGGTTCAGACTCAGGTCATCGTGGCAGGCACCTTTACTCCCCGAGCCATCTCAACACCTTCTGGCAGGATCTTGACTTTGAGGCCAGCTGGGTTGCAGAGTGATATCCTGTTCTGAAACAGCAGAATAAAACAAAATAATGTTGTGGGATTGATGATATCCAGGTTGATTGAGGTGATTTACCAAGCTCTGTGATCCATTTCTGATGTCTGCATAGCACTTCAAGTGGGGGTACTGCACACGGAAGTTGTGCCGCATCCTGGCTTCCTGTTGGAAATGCAGGAGGTCTCCAGAGGCCTGCTTGCTGCCTCACACCCCACGGCCACAGCACTCCGGGCTGGTGAGGGGTGACACCCCACGGCCATGGCACTCCGGGCTGGTGGAAAGTGACACCCCACGGCCATGGCACTCTGGCTGGTGGGAGTGACATGCACAGCTTTTGTTCCTCTTAAATACGCTTGTTGGGTGTGTCTCGTGGACAGCTAAGGTGTGATTAACTCCATTTATAAGAGAGCAAACAGGATCATAGAGTTTAACAAAGAATGTTACAACTATAATGAAAAAAAAAAAAAACCCTGAGAATAGTGACTGTAAATATTTATCGAGGACTTAAGCTGTCCTGGGCCTGCTCTGAGTGCTGTTGTCAAGTTCTTGGCTGGCTTCTTTGCTGGGGACTGTTGATGTCACCGACATTCCAGAATGTTAAGTGACTCGGGGCCCATGGTCACTGAGGAATCCGTGGATACACATAGCTTTCTCTGCTAGGCTCAGCTCTGAATCCCTTTCCTAGGAACTCTTGTTGCCCACCGCACCTCCCTAGCCGTGCACACACCAGGCTGTGTCCTTTCTCCCTCAGCTTGGCCTAAAGCAAGCTGATGGTGGCTCTCCCACCAAACACGTACAGTGCTGCAGATGGGTGCCGAGTTTCCAGAAACCACATGGACTTTGACAGGCTCTCAGCCATGCAGGGCGGGAAGCACAATTCTGTTCTCCATTCATGGAGACAATGATACCCAGAGGGCTTGCTTGCTCAGGTCAACCAGTAGGAAATTGATAGCACCGAGATTTCGGCTCCCTTCCTGTCTGATGGCTAATGCACAATATGTGCTTGTGACTAACTGATGTAAGAACAGTGGAAAGTGAGGCCCCCAGGGGCCAGCCCAGGGGATTGGCCCCTTCAGTGGGACTTCAGTGGCAGAGGAAATTGGTGGAGTGAATGACTATGCGAGGAACTCTGGTCCGTGTAACATGGGACAATGTGTCACTGTTTGAGCCCATTGTCCAGGGCTGAACTTTGTGGCCTTTTTCCCTATTGGGATCAAAATCAGAGCCTTGCTCATGATGAGCTTTACCCCCAGGGATTCTAGGCAGGGGCTCTACCTCTGAGCCACACCCCAGCCCCTCACTGGGGGATTCTAGGCAGGGGCTCTACCACTGAGCCACAC
>NW_004949112.1:2681459-2698606 GCF_000317375.1 Microtus ochrogaster
CCCGAGCCCCTCACTGGGGGATTCTAGGCAGGGGCTCCACCACTGAGCCACACTCCAGCCCTTCACTGGGGGATTCTAGGCAGGGGCTCTACCACCGACCACATCGTTGGATCTCTTTTTACTTTGAGACAAATTCTCACTAGGTTGCCTATGGTAACTTCTGATCCCCCTGCCTCAGTCTCCAGAGTAGCTATCATGGCAGGCCTGTGCTCCCAGGCCTGACTCTCACTAAGCCTTTAAGGGGTCAGTTCTTCCTGGAAGTTATGTACAGCTGGGAAACTCAGCCTCTGGCTTCCATCATAGACAGTTAGAGCAGTCAGCTTTGGCTCCCAGGTGGCTCTGTAACTTGAGCATCCCAGACTGCTGTTTGGAGAAGGAGGTGGGGCCACCTTGGCTGGCTGGCCTTCATTCTCTCTTAATCCCTGGGCCATTGTAATGAGGCAGGCTCTTCCAGAGGAAGCCAGACAGGGGCATATCCTCAAATTGTGTGTGGAGACGTGGAGGGTGGGGAGGAGCAGGCCTGTCTCCAGAGCCCTCCAGGCTAGGCAGTCCTTCCAGACCCTTCTATGGACCCTCTAGGAACTGAGGCCTCTTCCATTTCTCCCCTGGCCCTGTTGGCCAGCTAGGATTTCCATCCTGGGTGTTACCCAAGTGGTGTCTGGCCCAAGGGACCGGCATGGGGAGTGGGCTCTGGCGCCAGCGGCCATGAGATACCCTCCCAGGGAATGCGGTCCAGCCGCTCCACCCTGAGACCTCTGGGAGCAGCCAGGAGACTAGAGAGACAGATACTAGGCTAACCGGTTCTTCTGCTTGTGTCCAGCTGCCTGCCCCCTCCTGAAGAGGTGGCACCAGGCAGCCTGGTGGCCACACCCTGCCAGAGTGAGGTGGGAGGGCAGAGCAGGTACCCACTAGAGAGCCAGCATTGGCTGACTAGCCTAATAAGCAGCTGTGCTCTCAGTGGTGAGCTAGCTGGCTTGTTCAGCCGGCTGTCTCCAGTGCATTAGGCTAGTTAGCTGCCTGGCTGACTTAGCTAAGGGGCTAACTAGTTCTCAGCTCTCTAGCCACCCCCGTGGGTGTTGAGTGTTTCCTGCTGATCTTGTACCCTTCTGAGTACAATAGAATCTCAGTCAGTAGCTCAGGCTGGCCCAATACCCACAGCAATCCCCTTGCTCCAGCTTCCTGAGTTCTGGGGTTCCAGATGTACATGATTGCTTCCACAGTTTCATGTGTAGCTTTGAGGTCACATGTGTTCCCCCCGTGTGTCCATCAAAGAAGTCAAGGCTCGTGACCTGAGGCTGCCTTCCTTGGCCTCATCTTCTCTGTGGTGGCTCTTCGCCCATGAACACCTCTGGACAATCTGGGAAGATTCGTGTCTGCTGTTAGCTTAGCAGTGTCTGTAACACTCATGCCAGGCCAAGTGCCTCATTCCTGTAATCCTGTCACTTGGAAGACAGGAGGATTGCTACAATTTTCCAGGCTCAGCTAGAGTAAGACTCACCTCAAACAATTAACAGCTGCAAACAGGGCTCCAGAGACGGCTTAGGAGCCAAGAACCCTTGATCATGCAGAGGACCCATCTTCAATCTCCAGCATCCACAGGCAGCTCACAGTCATCTCTACTCCAGTCGGGAGACCCCAGGCTCTCTCCGGCCTCCGTGGGTCCTGCATGCGTGTGGTATACAGACAAACATGCAGACAAAACACTCATACCCATAATTACACACAGAGGGAGAGAGAGACAGAGAGCCAGGCATAGTACACACTCATAATCTCAGCCCTGGGGAGGCAGAGGCAGGAGGATTCATGTACGTTTCAATCCAACCAAGGCCATGCAGTAAGACGCTTAGTAAAACAAAATAAGCAAAACACGTGCAAAATAAACCTTACCTGTGCATTGTCAGGGTGTTTCTCTACCTTCTGCCTTGTACAGTTTCCTCTTGTATGTCAACCTAACCCAGCTGTCGTGCTGAAGGCAGCCACCTGACACTCTCTCCCCTGTTGCCTGCCGTAGACCTACTCTGGCCTTTTCTGTGTGGTCATCAACCCATACAAGCAGCTGCCCATCTACACGGAGGCTATCGTGGAAATGTACCGGGGCAAGAAGCGTCACGAGGTGCCACCGCATGTGTATGCTGTGACAGAGGGCGCATACCGCAGCATGCTCCAGGGTGAGTGCAGGGACCAGGCTGGGCACTGGTGCTGCTGGAAACCAGGGACAGGCTCGAATGATGGCTTGGAGACACATTGGGAGGTGGGCTGGGCTCCAGTTCTTACCATGCAGACCCTTTTAAAAAAAATCTTGGTCTGTGTTCATGACAGTATTGCTTTGAAAGGAAATTGATGCTGGTCTCTAAACATTTACCAGAGAGATTGTAAGTGTGTGACATGCACATCTGTTTCATAGTGAATACTTGTGTCAGGTCGTGGGTAATAATGGGTCATGTTCTGTGATCTCATTCCTTCCTTGGCTTTTTATTTTTGGCTTTTTTCAAAATTACGTGTGTATATGTGCATGCATGTGTGTGTGCGTGCATGTGTGTGTGCGTGCATGCATGTGTGTGTGAATGTGTGGGGGTATGTGAGTGTGTGCATGCATACATGCATGTGTGAGAATGTGGGAGTATATGTGTGTATGTGTGCATGCATACATGTGTGAGAATGTGGGGGATATGTGTGTGCATGCATATATGCATGTGTGTGAGAATGCGGGGAATATGTGTGTGCATGCATATATGCATTGTGTGAGAATGTGGGGGATTTGTGTGTGTGCATGTATGCATGTGTGTGAGAATGTGTGGGGATATGTGTGTGTGCATGCATATATGCATGTGTGTGAGAATGTGGGGGGGTATGTGTGTGTGCATGCATGCATGTGTTTGTGAGAATGTGTGGGGTATGTGTGTGCGTCATGCATGCACGTGTGCGTGTGTGTGAGAGAGAATGTGTGGAGTATGTGCATGTGAGTGCAGTGCCAGTGGGAACCAAAAGAGGGCATGGGATCCCCTGGAGCTGGAGTTACAGGAGGTTGTGAGCTGCCATGCAGGAGCTGGGAACTGAACGCAAGGTCAGCCTCAGACCTGGAAGTTATCTCTGCCTCCCCAGCACTGGGGCTACAACTTTGCCCCCGCCATGCCCAGCTTTTTGTGTGGGTGCTGAAGACTGAACTCAGGCCCTTGGGATCGCTAACGCTTTATCAGCCAAGAATCTCTCCAGCCCCTTCCTGTCTTCCTGTTGCTGATTTCTGATTGGTCCGAGGCAGACTGCCTTGCCTTTGGTGCTCTTCACTGTGTGAAGGCCCCTGAATATGGTCAGTCTGCTGGGGCTTGGGAAGTCAGCTGCTGTTGTTGTGTGGCCCAGTCTGTAGGTCTGCCCATGGTGCTATTGAGTCCTTTCTGTGCAAGGTATAGATAGGAGTGTCTTCTAGGATAGCTGTCTCTCGGCTACGTTACTTAACCTCTTAATAGTCCTCTGGTGTAGGTTTTTTTTAAATTACACATCATTTTCAGATGGGGAAACTGAGGCACAGAGCAGTACAGTTACTGCCCATGGCCATACTGAAGGGTAGTGCTGAGGTATGACTTGAACCCAGTGTTCTGGCCACTGCTCCCAGTGTCCCACTCTGAATTTGGACGTTTTTGTTTATGAAATGATCTCATATAGCCCGGGCTCGCCCCTAGCTCCTGTGTAGTTTAGGATGACTTTGGTTCCCGATCCTCCTGTTGAGATTATTATTCCTGGTTTGCGTGATGCTGAGAATGGACTTTGGGCATGCAAGGCGAGTGCCTGTGGGTGGTTATGTCACCGTCACCGTCATTTAGGACCTGGGAGTCAAACTCAGGCCATCCAGCTCACTGAGCCGTCTAAGTCTTGCCTTTTGTTTTTGAGATTTATGTATTTCATCTTTTTGGAAGTGGACTTTTTTGCTGCATGTCTGTCTGTACACTATTTATATGCCTGATACCTGCTGAGGCCAGAGAGGGCACTGGGCCCTTTGGAGCTGAAGTTCTGAGATACTACAGCTGTGAGCCACCATGTGGGTGCTGGGAGTGGAACCTGGGTTCTCCGCATAGCAGCCAATGCTCTTAACTACTGAGCCCTCCCTCAGTCCGTGCTGAGTGTGTCTTAGAGGCCCCACTGGACTCTGACTGCAGCCTTGCTGAACCCATTTTTTAGATAGGTAAATAGAGGCACAGAGCAGCTCAGAGACAGGGCCGGGGTCACAGGGCACATCACAGCAAGTTCATCAGGAGCCCTTGTGCTGTGTCACCTGGCTGGCTGTGCTCAGCCACGGTCTTCACCCGTGAGAACACGGGCTGTGTAATCACAAACGTCAGCTTATTGTCTGGCTTTACGGTTTCCAGAGACTTACACGGTGGTTGTGCCCTAAATGACTCCTCCCTTGAGAAGCATGGGGGTTTCTCATCCATAGTCATGGCCTGCGGCCCTAGGTTTTCTGTTTTAGCTCTGCTATTCAGTGTTCCTTTCCTTGTTGATAACAGGACCTGGCACTTAGTAGGTGGTCAAAGTGTATGAGAGATGGTGGTGCCAGTGGTGCCAGACCCAGGGAGGGAGTCAGAATAGACATCTTGTGTCTCAGCTACTTCTGGGGTCCAGGACCTCCCTTCCCAATTCTTGAGATTCTGCTGCCTGAGGTGGCACACAGTAGGGACTTACCGAGTTGAGGTGAATTGTAGTCGTCTGTATAGTTGGGGTCCTTGTCTCCACCTAGCCTGAGGTGGCACACAGTAGGGACTTACCGAATTGAGGTGAGTTGTAGTCTGTATATTTGGAGCCCTTGTCTCCACCTTGCTGATGAGGAAATGAGGCTCGGAGAGGAACAGCTGCTTTTGTAGGGTTGCTCAGCAAGTGAGATGTTTCAGGATAGAATATGTCAACTCTGGAGGGCCGATCATTACAATCCCACCTTTTGCTTATGGGTCTGGAAAGTTTTGAGATGTAAAGGGCCAGGGGACTAGAGACCCTCTGGGTGACTTGTCTTTCCCTTCTATTCCCTACAGATCGTGAGGATCAGTCCATTCTCTGCACGTGAGTTATCTTAAGGGCTCCAGAGGCAGAGACCCCCACAGAACGTGGCTCTGCACAAGTGGGGAGGGCACCAGTGGGTGTGGACTGGGTAAACTGGCAGAGTTGCCAGTGGGCAGGGGCTGCCTGGTCTCCCTGCCCACCCACCTCCCCTTGCTGCCCCACAGAGGGGAGTCTGGAGCTGGAAAGACAGAGAACACCAAGAAGGTCATCCAGTACCTGGCCCACGTGGCGTCATCTCCCAAGGGCAGGAAGGAGCCTGGTGTCCCTGTAAGCCATGCAGCCTTGGGACACCCCAGACCTGTCACCAGCAGCTCCCCTTGTCTTGGGTTGCACTCCACACCCTTAGTTGGTACCGGGTCCTATTTCTGCCTGGGCTGCCTGAGCACTTTCTGTGTGCTCAGTGTAGAGCCAGGAGCCAGCAGGCTAGAGAGATGAGCCTGGTTCTTAGCCTTGCTGCTTCTAGAATAGTTCTGGGTACATAGTAGGTGCTTTTTTGAGACCTGGTTTTAGGTGACCTGTGTCTAGATTTAGAGGACTGTAGAGGTGTTCCCAGTCTCTGAACCCTCAGGGAGTGGTTACCACAGTCTCTGTGGGTGAGTCATGGTGGGGCAGAGGAGGTGGTACCGTGGGATTTAAGCCTGGGCACATAATCCCAAGGTTTCCCTGCCCCATACTCCCATTGCCCCAGCTCTTCAGCTGCAGCTCTGCCCCAAGGCCTCCAGGTCACCCATGTGTCTGTCCATGTTCCATGTGCCGTGTGTCCTGGTCCATGTCTCCTGTCCTGTGACTTCCTCAGGCCTCCGTCAGCACCATGTCTTATGTGAGTAGCAGAGAATCCCCTTGCCACCCCAGTGTCACCCCAGTTTCCCTTGGGGTTGCTAGCCCACAGACACCTGGGAGACAGGGCCCAAGAATGGCACACCAGCCCCCCAGGGACCCACAAGGCCACTTTGACAGTCCTACTATGCAAATGCAGGGACCACATGGCCATCTAACTTAGACATACTATGTGCATGAAGCCAGGGTCCCCACCACTGTCCATGCAGCCCTGCGGTGTGTATGCAAGCCCATAGAAAGCTCTAGTGTGTGCATGCAGCCAAACTTACCCTGCCGTTCATGGCATGTGACGTGCTGCCCAGGCCTCATAGTGCTATTTAGTTCAGTCTTAATGATGTACAAAGACACCTCTCCCATGTTTGTGCTAGCCCTGCTGTATGCATGCTGAGACCTCAGGTTGGCATTTAATACAGTTTCCTGTGTACATGTGGCCAAGCCTCCTGCCATTTGTATCACTTCTCCTGGGCCCCGTGCTGTCACTTAGCACAGTCCTACTATGTGCATGTAGTTGCTCACCCCCCAGTATTCATATACATAAAGCAAGGGTCCCCAAAACCATTCATGGTGACCCACTATGTGCACATGCCCAAACCCCATGCTACTTTAGTGCAGTTCTGCTGTCTGCACATAGTCATGTCCCCATTATTGGTCATGGAAGCCCTACTGTGTGCATGCAACTAGGCCCCCACTGCAGAGAAACCATACTGTGTGCATACCCCAGACCTACTGTAATTGTACAGCCTGGGCCCATGCTGCTTGCCATGTGTACAGAGAGAGGCCACAGATAGCATCACACAATACTGCAGACTCCTGAGCTCCTTCTCCCGCAGGGCTGGAGAAACAAGCTCTCCTAGCCACGCCACACGACCCTAGCCACACCACACGACCCTAGCCAAGCCACATGACTCTAGCCACACCACATGACCCTAGCCACACCACATGACCCTAGCCATGCCACACGACCCTGGCCACGTCACATGACCATGGCCTTGCTGCATGACCCTGGCCACGCCACATGACCCTGGCCATGCCACACGACCCTGGCCACGCCGCACGACCCTCACTTTGCACATCACCGTTTTTCTTTGTTTTATTTATCTTTTCTGAGATGGGCTGTTGCCTTGTAACCTTGGCTGGCCCTGAATTTGCTCTGTAGCACGTGCTGTCTTTGATCTCATATCAGTTTTCCTGCCTTCACATTCCCAAATGCTGGGGTTACAGATGTGAGCACCTTCCTGTTGTTCACTTGACCAAGTCACTAACTGGTGTAACTCTGACACTGGAGGCACTGGAAGTAAGTTCAGAGTAAGGATCCTAGCATGAGACCAGCATTTTTGAATGCCTACCCTGCACCAGGGAGGTGGTAGTATATGTTATTCTCTTGTTTCAGCGAGTAGCATATGGGGACCTGGGAGCTACAGCAGCAGACACATCAGGAGAGGGTCGTTGCGGCTTGGTGTGCGCCTTGCAGACCACTCCCTGTTTGCATATCCACCATGTGTATTTGAGAATAACCGTGTTCTTTGTGCTGTAGTTTCTAACTTTTGTTTCTTATTCATGGGAACATGGCTGGTTCTGCAACATTTTCCCCTTGGTTGGTTGTTTCACTTCCACTCAAAAGTCTCCCAGAACCCCCTACTCCCCACGGCAGGCAAGACCCTCCCACCCCAACCCAAAGGCCCCAGAGAAGTCCTGGCCCCATGAGGAGGCCACCTCCCACTTTTCTCTGATGCACCGTCTCCCATGCCCTGCAGGGGGAGCTAGAGCGACAGCTTCTTCAAGCCAACCCCATCCTGGAGGCCTTTGGCAACGCGAAGACTGTGAAGAATGACAACTCTTCCCGATTTGTGAGCAGGGGGCTGTGTATCAGGCAGTCTGGGAAACTGGGGCCTGATCTGGGGGTAGGGAAGAAGGGTGGAGGGAGGAGGCAGTTATCTGGACCCCTAGGGTCTGAGGAAGGAGGTTCGTCAAAGTTGTCTGGCCCTGGATTCCCTGCAGAGCCCCTGCCAGGGACTAGCGTGGGTATGAGCTTTAGGAAGAAGGAGGTGTGGATTTGGGGAGATCCCTCAACTTGGCCATTTTTACTCCAGGGCAAATTCATCCGCATCAACTTTGACGTCGCTGGCTACATCGTGGGTGCGAATATCGAGACCTGTATCCTCTGAGGGGTCCTGGGAGGCATAGGAAAGCAGCCAAGGAGGACAACCCTCGGAACCCTCACCCCCGGGTAGTCACTGTGAGCCTTGTGAAGGGGTGCTGGGTCTAGACCTCCACACTCAGTGTTTCTGATGTCCCTTGACTGTGCTTTGTGGGAATCCAGGGAGAGACAGGAGGGACTGGGTCTAGGAAAGCCAGGTGAGCATCCAGAGTGTCCGCTCCGTGGGGTTGTATAGGATGTGCCCAACTGTCTAAACGGTGGGACACTATCAGGGAACAGCCCTGGAAAGCTAGCAGAGCCTCAGGGCTCGGTGTTCTACTAGGGTGAGGTAGCTCCTCTGCCTGCTGAGCTCAGGCCCCACGCTCCTGAAGTGTTTATCCCACACTGAAGCCGCTGAGCTCAGGCCCTGCGCTCCTGAAGTGTGTATCCCACACTGAAGCCGCTGAGCTCAGGCCCCACGCTCCTGAAGTGTGTATCCCACACTGAAACAGCACACTTTAGGGCGTGCTTGTCAGCCAGCACTTAGCACCGTCTCAAAATATCAGACAAAACTGAGGGCCAAAGAGCTGGCTTTTCATGTGGGTCCTGGGACTCGAACTCAGGTCTTCAGACTTGGTGGCAAGCACCTTTACCCACTGAACTTATATTACAGTCTCCCATTGATTTAGATTTATTTTTATTCTGTTATTTTGTATGTGTGGGCGTTTTTGCACCATGTCCCTGGTGCTGTCAGAGGCCAGAAAAGGTCATTTGATCTCCTAGAACAGAGTCACAGATGGTTGTGAGCCACCATGTGGGCACTGGGAATTGAATCTCAGTCGCCTGTTTAAGAACAGCCTGTGTTCTAGCATGGTGGAGCACTTTAATACCAGCGCTTGGGAGGCAGAGGCAAGTGAATCACTGTAGACAGCCTGGTCTACAGACTGAGTTCCAGGACAGCCAGGGCTACACAGAGAAACCCTGTCTCCAAGAACTGAAAAAACAAAAAAATAAACAACCCGTGGCGCTTTTGTTTCTTGGTTTTTGAGATAGGATTTCTCTGTGTAACTACCCTGGCTGTCCTGGAACTCTCTTTGTAGACCAGGCTGGCCCCAAGCTCACAGAGATCGTGCCTGTCTTTGCCTCCCAAGTGTTGGGAGTAAAGGCGTGTACTACCGGGCTAGCCTGTGTTCTTAACCACTGAGCCATCCTGTCAGCTCCATATTATTTTAATTTCACGCTATAGTTCATGTTGATCTGGAGCTCATTATGTAGTTCAGGATGATCTAGAGCTCATGACAATCCTCCTGCGTCTGCATTCCAAACACTGAGATGGCAGGGAACAGCCCGCCTATTGGCTCCTTGACTGGCCTTCCCTCCCAGATCTGCTGGAGAAATCCCGGGCCATCAGACAGGCCAAGGATGAATGCAGCTTCCACATCTTCTACCAGCTGCTAGGGGGCGCTAGCGAGCAGCTAAAAGGTCAGTGTTCTCTTTCCCAGCTGCCCTGGGAGAGTGGGCGGGAGTCCCATTCCCAGAACAGAGTCCCCGTGTTCCTTCCCGCCACTCCTGCGTGGGAACGGTGTACCAGTCAGGCTGTGCCGCCCTGAGCTGCTGCGGTGAATCCTGTCCGCTGGCCTCCCAGCCCCTGCTTCCACCTCTGCCTCCAGCTGCCTCCTGGCTCTCACTGCTGCCTGCGCATCTGTCTGCTCGTCCTGCACCCCTTCCTTCCTCCTGGCCTGCGGCGACTCTGTCGTGCTCTGGCTTTTGGCAGCTCCATGCTTCCAGTTGACGCTACTGTGTGCTGTTGTGCCTGTAAGCTGCCTTCTGTGGTGGTTCCTGCCAGCTCCACAATGGTGCCTGTCCCCTTCCTGTGTTCCCTGGCTCCCACTCCTGGAAGCTAAAATTGTACTCTCTCTTGTCTCCTCCTATTCTCTTTGAGACGAGATGTTGCTGTATAGCCCAGGCCAGTCTAGAACTCACAGCAACGCCTGCCTCCGTCTCTTGAGTGCCACCGTGTCTGGCTTGTAGCTCCTTAGCCCTTTACCTTCTGCCCACAGCTTTTTTCTCCCTCGTTCCTGCATTATTCCTCTGACACCTCGGTCTGTGGCTCCTGGCATTACATGTGTCCCCAGGTGCTGTCTCTGCCATCCCGGTCACCGGCCTGGAGACTGTGGACGAGCCAAGAGGAACAGTCTGTTCTGCGCACCTCTCTGGCCTGCCTGCCCCAGGCCCATCCATCACTCCTACAGCAGACGCCCAGGCCCTGTCGTGGTACACGTGACCCAGCACTCCCTGACCCTGATCTCTGCCCTCTCCCTACAGCTGACCTCCTTCTGGAGCCCTGTTCCCATTATCGCTTCCTGACCAACGGGCCCTCATCGTCCCCTGGCCAGGAGCGGGAGCTATTTCAGGAGACGCTGGAGTCCCTGCGTGTGCTGGGCTTCCTTCCGGATGAGATCACAGGTGAGAGAGCTGAGCTCCCGGGACCCAGCTACTGCTACTTTAGCCAGTGCGCCCAAGTACCAGGACCCAGCTACTGCTACTTTAGCCAGTGCGCCCAAGTACCGGGACCCAGCTACTGTTGCTGCTTTAGCCAGTGCGCTCAAGTACCAGGACCCAGCTACTGCTGCTGTAGCCAGTGCGCCCAAGTACTGGGACCCAGCTACTGCTGCTACTTTAGCCAGTGCACCCAAGCATGCATTTAGTTATTATTTATTTTTTATTTATTTATTTTGTTGTGTATGTGCATGTGAAAACATATCCCATGTCTGCAGGTGGAAATACTTGCAGATGTGGCATGTGCACCTGCAAGTATGTGTGCACATGTATGTGTGTGCACACGTATGAAGGCCAGAGGTCAACCTTGAATGTTGTTCCTTAGGAGCTGAGCCATCAAACTTGGTCTTAGAGATTTTTGTTTGATTGATTTTAGAGTTTAATTTTATTTATTATTTTTTAAAATGCATTACAGCTAGGTGTTGTGATGCGCGTCTTTAATCCTAGTAGTGGCAGGTGGAGCTTGAATTCAAGGCCAGCCTAGTCTACACGGCAAATTCCAGACCAGCTAGGGCTGTAATTTTTATTAAATTTTTCTTGATTTGTGTGTAAGGAGTATCCAAAGACACACATGGCACAGCACGTGCCGCTCAGAGGGCAGCTTGAGGGACAGCTTCCTCTTCTTTGTAGGTCCTAGGCATCGCCAGACTTGGCAGCCGGTTTGCCAGCTGAGCCACATCACCGGCCCTTGTTTATTGTGAGTGCGTATATGAAGGTGTCTGTGTCGTGTGTGTGTTTGTGAGTTGTGTGAATGTATGTGAGTGTATGAGCGGCTATGTGTGCAAGTGTGTGAGTGTGAGCATGTCTGAGTGCAAGCGTGTGCGATTGTGAGTTCGGGTGTGTGTAGGTTCCAGTTCTGCCACGGTTGGTTCTGGGGATTGAACTCAGGCCATCAGGCATACGTGGTAAACACGTTTATGGACTGAGCATTGATCTCTTCGTCTTCACTGCTTATGAACTGATCCACCTCCCAGGCTGCTGCTGTGTATGAAGGACTGGAGCTCTTCAGGGCAGGAGTGAGTGAATCCCCACTCCTCACCTTGGGGAGATCAAGTGAGAGCAACCGGCCATAAAGGACACGATCCAGTAGGAGCTGGCCAGAGTCTGGAGGGGCACAGAGCGGGAAACGGGGGATGGCAGTTGGGGTACAGCTCCCTACAGGAGGTTAGACAAGGGTACTGGAAGAAGGTCCTTGACCAGAGGCCTGAGGTAAGGGGACAGGCACTGGCGAGGGCAGTAGGAAGAACAGTCTCTGCAGCTGGACGGTGCAGGGAAAGGTGGCATGCTGGAGAGATGAAGTGTGAGGAAGGTCTTCTGTGAAGTTCATCTGGTGTTTCCGATTGCGACCACAAGAAGAGCTCTGGGGACAAGCAGGAAAGGAGGAGTGTTTTAACAGTGATGTGTGTCATGTTGACCCACCTGGGAAGAGGGGCCTCAGCTGAAGACTTGTGTGATCATATTGGTCTGTGGGTGTGTCTGTAGGGATTGATTAATGTTGAGGGCCCAAGCGACTGTGGGTGGCACTGTTCTAGGCAGGCGGGCATGGGCTGTGTAAGAAAGCAGCTGGGCAGCCGGGCGATGGTGGCGCATGCCTTTAATCCCAGCACTCGGGAGGCAGAGGCAGGCGGATCTCTGTGAGTTCGAGACCAGCCTGGTCTACAGAGCTAGTTCCAGGACAGGCTCTAAAGCCACAGAGAAACCCTGTCTCGAGTTCGAGACCAGCCTGGTCTACAAGAGCTAGTTCCAGGACAGGCTCCAAAGCTACAGAGAAACCCTGTCTCGAAAAACCAAAAAAAAAAAAAAAAAAAAAAGCAGCTGGGCACGGCAGTAAGCAGCCTTGTTCACGTTTCCGCTTCATTTCCTGCCTGAGTTCCTGCCCTCACTTCCCTCAGAGTTGGAACGAGATGTGGAAGTGTTAAGCCAAGTGAACCGTTCTTCCCATGTTGCTTTTGGTCAGAATGTTTTGTTGTAGTGGTTTGTTTTGTTTTGTTTTTCAAGGCTGGGTTTCTTTGTGCAGCTCTGGCTGCTCTGGAACTCACTCTGTAGACCAGGCTGGTCTCAAACTCACCCGAGTGCTGGGTTGACGGGTGTGCACCGACATGCCTGGTTTACGTGGTGCTGGGGATGGAACCTAGGCCCTCATACGTGCTAGTCAGGTGCTCTGCCAACTGAACTGCATTTACAACCCTTTAAAACTGTTGTTGTTATTATTGTTGTTATTTGGTTTGTTTCAGAGTCTCATTCTGTGGCCCAGGCTGTCCAGGGACTCACCATTCTGTCCCCCAGGCTGTCCGGGAACTCACTGTGTAGCTGAAGCCTCGGGCTCATTGCAGTGCTCACGTCTCAGCCTGCAAAGTCCCATAATGGCAGGCGCCGGCCCCTTTCCCCAGCTGGACCACAGTGTCTTTTGAGAGGTTGTGGTGTTTTCCCTTTTGGATGGACGGGGCTCTCAGAGAGACCCCTAGGTGTGGAGGGATCAGCTGGACCCGCCTCACAGTCTTGATCCACACACCCTCCCCCCCCGCAGGAGCTGTATTGGCTCCAGTGCCCACTCCAGAGTGGTGAGCACTTGACCATGTGCCTACCCGTGCCCACAGCCACGGCCAGATTTCCTAACCATGGCTTTAATCCCCTAGATTGCAACTCTCTCCCCCACCCAGGTGAGCTGGCCTGGTCAGCCCAGCCTCTTGATACCAGGTGGCCCATGTGACCCTCCTGCTGGCTTGCTGTGGAGAAGGTCTAATGGCAGATGGGAGTTTTCCATTTTTGCAAATGAAATTTTCAGAGTTTGGATGTGCTTACAGCCTGACCTTGGATCACCATATACCTCTCAGAAACAGTGTGGCCATCGTCTGAGACCGTAGGGCCTGACTCTGGAGTCCACTGCAGTCCCAGACACATTTAACGTAATTCATTGCTTTATTTTAGTCCTGGGATTTGAATGCTGTTCAAGTGCGCAACCACTGTGCCGCATGCCCAGACCTGCACTGGGAGATTCTAGGCAAGAATTAGCCAGATCCTAAACTCTCATGGGTTTAGCTGGGAGGAGCCATGTCACTACTGACCACAAGGTGGCACCAGCTCCCCACTGCAGCTCTGGACCTGAGTGCCCTCCATTCCTCCAGGAGTGGCAGACAGTCTCCTTGCATTCCCTTTGTATGGAGTAGAGCCAACCCTCTTTGCATAGACTCGGGTCAAGGATGAGACAGAAAGAGCTGGCAGAGTGGCCGTGGACCCCATTAACGCACTACCAGCCATGCAGATGAATTCTGGTGTGCCACCCAAGGGCAGCCTGGGCAGACAGCGTCTGGGACTCGAGACCTCTGTGTGTCTCTTCTCTTTGTGTCTTTCCCTCCCAGCCTTAGGTGCTGTAAATGCCAGGCTGCAAGCTGAACAGGTGAGATTTGAACCCTGGTCCTCTGTAAAGGCGGCAACCAGTGCTCTTTCTTAGTCACTGAACCATCTCTCCAGGCTCTTTCCAGCCAGTTCTGCCTTTCAACACTGGGCTTCTGTTTAAATATTTGCTGTTTTGTTTTATTCTTTTTTCACATTTATTTACTTGGTGTTTTTATAAGCATGCATGTGTGCTCGGTCAGAAAACAACTTAGTGAAGTCAACTCTCTACTTTCACCATGTAGGGCCTGGAAACTGAACTCGGGCAATCAGGCTTGGTGGCAAGTCCCTTCACCAGCTAAGCCAGCTCATCAACCCTGGATTGCTGTCTGTTGTTGAGACAGTTTGTAGCTCAGGCTGGCTTTGAACTCGTGATCCTCCTGCTTCCATTTCCCAAATGCTGGGATGACAAGCATGTACCACTATAGAGTGTGTGCGTGCACATGTATGTGTGTGTGTGTGCATGCATACATGTACATGTGTGTGCGTGTGTGTGCATGTGCGTGCATGCGTGTGTGTGTCTGTGCGTGTGTGCATGTGTGTGTGTGTGTGTGTGACCCCAGTTTCTTTGGGTGTGCTGTGTGCAGGTACTTACCTGAATTATAATACCTTACTGTATGATGGACAGGAAAGCTCACACAGCTCCAGCTGGAATCTTGGCTCTGCCAGCTTAAGAATTGAGTGATGCTGATTTGTGAATCATGTGCCTCAGTTTACCCATCTGTCAAGCTGGGCTCATAGGCAGCAGGGTCCACCTTCTAAAGCTGTGTTTGAAGGTCAGGTGCTTGGAATGAATGTGGTGTAGGGAAGAGTAAATAATCCATGTTTGTTGACTGGGTAAACTAGGGAATGAAACAGCTGTTGGGGGGCAGTGCATGCTGTGTGATCCCTAATGTTGCCATGGAGACAGCTGATGCAAACACAGCTGCAGCAGCCCATCATTGACCCCAATGCCAGTGCCCTCAAAGAACAGAATGTCTCAGAAGGGTGACCAAGTTTTGATAGCAAAACCAGTATCTGGGACGGAGAGACGGCTCAGTGGTTAGGAGCATGGGCTGCAGTCCCAGAGGGCCTGGGTTTGATTCCCAGCACCCATATGACAGCTCTTGTGCTTCTAACTCCAGTGCCAGGGTATCTGGCCCCTTCCTCTGGCCTCTGTGGGCACTGTGGGCACACGATGCACAGATACATGCAAGCGAAACAGCGGAAACAACGGCAAGGTGGTCAGCAGCAGTTCTCCACCCCCACCCCATGCAGGGTGGTCTCCTGACTGACAGGCTGAGCTGTTTCTCCACAGTGCACCGTGTGTCCTCCAGGGGGCAGCACGACCCTGGTTCTCCAAGCACCTAGCATCCCTTATGGAAAAACTCACGCTGGCACGAAGCATTTGCAAAATCAAATTCACTTTCTCCCTAGATTGATTGTAACCCCAAATCCTACTGGGGCCAGAGGTCTCTGAGATCTGTGGCTGACATCTTACACAAAAACCTGGATGTAGGAGCTGGGGCTGGGGCTGAGGCCCGGACTGGGGCCCAGTTGGTAGAGCCTGTCACTATCACCAGAACTGATAAACCAGGCATGGTGCTGTCTTGCCATCCCAACACTAGGGAAGTGGAGGCAGGAGATCACCCTCAGTTACATCAAAAGGTACAAGCCAGCCTGGGATACGTGAGGCCAATCTCAAGGAGTCAAACAAAAACAAAACAACAACAAAGACTTGGAAATAGAAATTGGGATGGGAATAAATTTATTTAAAGGCTAGAAGAATCCTTTGTTCCGTCCAGGAAATGGGCCAGCAAGAAAACTTAATAAGTGCCGGGCGGTGGTGGCGCACGCCTTTAATCCCAGCACTTGGGAGGCAGAGACAGGCGGATCTCTGGGAGTTCGAGGCCAGCCTGGTCTACAAGAGCTAGTTCTGGGATGGGCACCAAAGCTACAGAGAAACCCTGTCTCGAAAAACCAAAAAAAAAAAAAAAAAGAAAGAAAACTTAATAAGTAAAGAAGCTTGCTGCCAAGCCTCCAGCCTGAGTTCAGTTCCTGAAGTCTACTTGGTGGAAAGAGAAAACCAGCTCCTCTAAGCTGTCCTCTGACCTCCACGCACACGCGCAGACACACGCGCAGACACACACACACACCACAATAAATAATTGTGGAAAGAGTCTATGTGGCACACACCCTTGATCCCAGCACTCAGGAGACAGGCAGGCAGGTCTGGAGTTTACAGTCAGCCTGGTTTCCATAGGGAGTTCCAGGACAGTCAGAACTATGTAATGAAACCCTGGCTCAACTCCTCCCTCCAAGAGCCAGGAAGCATGTATGTGCAGATCACACTGAAGTGACTGAGCACAGCTTTCTGGGGGCGTCCCCTCCAGTTGCCAGAATTTCAGGGTATTCAGCCCTTTGGGGGAATTTTCTAGAGAAATCTTAGCTCTTTATGTTCTCTTCTTTCAGAGGCTCCGATTGTGGCCACTCAGAGCAGGATAGTGTGATCTGGCTCCAAGAACATCAGTCAACATCAGAGAAAGATGCTTAGCTGTGTCAGTTCAGACCAGTGGCCTTTCTGGGGTTCTCTTGGTTTCCTAACTTAATATGTTTGGAATTTTTAAAAAAGATATGTGTGTGTGTGTGTGTGTGTGTGTGTGTGCGCGCGTGCGCGCCTGTAAGTACCTACAGAAACCAGGAGCTGGAGTTATATGGGTACTGGAACAGAACTTGGATCCTTTGAAGAGCATGTTCCTGAACCATGGAGCAGTTCTTGCTGTGTGAACTGCCTGGCAGCTCAGTGCTGCAGCAAAGAGGCTTTGGTGACCAACTTGGAAAACACCGTGAGACTCACTCACTGTGGCGTTGACTTTAATGCCCTTGGCTACAAGCTCTGTGTGTCAGCAGTGAGGCCGGGAGATGGGGAGATGGCTCAGTGGGAGGAGCACACGCTGCTGAGCTTGAGGAGCTGAGTTCCAATACCGGATACTCACACAGTGTTGGGCATGGGGCTAGCAAGGCCACTCCAAGGGCAAAGGGGCTTGCTGCCAGACCTGATGACTTTCACTCAATCTGGAGCCCGGCAGTTTGGCTAGGCTGGCTGGCCACTGAGCCTCAAGAATCCCCCTGTCTCTCCCTCTTTAGTACCGGGGTTTCAGACATGCACCTGCTTTTTTTTTTGTTTTTTTTTTTT
>NW_004949112.1:2698706-2706628 GCF_000317375.1 Microtus ochrogaster
GTCCTGGAACTAGCTCTGTAGACCAGGCTGGTCTTGAACTCACAGAGATCCGCCTGCCTCTGCCTCCCGAGTGCTGGGATTAAAGGCATGCGCCACCATCGCCCGGCTCATGCACCTGCTTTTTATGTGGGTGCTGGGGAATCAGACTCAGGTCCTTGTTCTTGCACAGGCTGCTTTACTGACTGAGCTCTCTCCCCAGCTCAACATCTGGCTTATTTTGAATGTTGTATAAATCATTTTTCTGTTCATGGGCAGACAGGACAAAGCAAGGCTTGAACACAGAAAGCTGAGTATGTTGACTCTGATGCTTGTTTAAAGATATATTTATTTTTTATGTATACAGTGTCCTGCTTGCAGGCCAGAAGAGGGCACCAGACCTCATTACAGATGGTTGTGAGCCACCATGTGGTTGCTGGGAATTGAACTCAGGACCTCTGGAAAAGCAGCCAGTGCTCTTAACCTTTGAGCCATCTCTCCAGACCACCTCCCCCCACCTCCCACCCCCTGCAGTGTTTTTTAAAGTCCAAATGAGGTCACAGATGAGCTTTCAGTTCTGGGGTACTGAGCACAACCTTGGGGTTCCTGCATCGTGATTAGAAGTCTGAAGTCCCAGCCCCACATGCTCTTCTGTTCCGCTCCACAGCCATGCTGCGCACCATCTCCGCTGTCCTCCAGTTTGGCAACATTGTCCTGAAGAGAGAGCGCAACACAGACCAAGCCACCATGCCTGACAACACAGGTACCCCTGGGCCAGTGTCCTCTGCGTGCTCCTTATACATCGTCCCTGACACAGGGCAGCTCTGACCCGTGCCCTGCTGGGGACAGCCCGGTCACTGCAGGAAATGGTCAGAGTGATGCCCTCCTGCAGCTTTGGGTCCTTCTAACTCTTGATCCTCGCGCCTTTACGTCTCCGAGGCTGGAGTTGCAGGCCTCTGCCTCTACACCCAGGCTCATATTCCCTCCTTGTTCTTGTTAAACAGTGAAAATTACTAATTCTCCCTGCCCTCTGCTTCCTGTTCATTATTTGACACTGTGTCCGGTGTAACCCAAGATGGCCTTGAACTCCTACACCTCTTGCATCCACCTTTTGTTTTGTTTTATTTTTTGGTTTTTGTTTTTTGAGACAGGGTTTCTCTGTAGCTTTGGACCCTGTCATGGAACTCACTCTGTAGACCAGGCTGGCCTCAAACTCGTAGAGATCCGCCTGCCTTTGCCTCCCGAGTGCTGGCATTAAAGGTGTGCACCACCACCACCCAGTGAGCATCTACCTCTTACACGCTGGGATAACAGTCCTGTCCCACCACATCCAGCTGAAATAACTGTTGTTTTTGAGCCCTTGAGTAGAAGGGAAGCTGAGGCGCGCTGCTCAAATGACTGGCCGTTTCCCTTCACCCAGTGAGTGGCATCAGCTGTGAGCAGCAGCACTGCCTCTTGGGGAAAGGAAAGGCTGTGGCAGGTGGTCCCTTTCCCACTCCTGTCCCCTGTGCAGCCTTTTTTTTTTTTTTTAATGTAGACCAGGCTGGCTTTGAACTCACTAAGTGCACCTCCCTCTGCCTCCTGAGTGCTGATAGTAAAGCGGGTGCCACCACACCCAGCTTTCTTTTATGTTTAATGGGACAGGGGACTCGAAGCCAGCCTCCCAAATGCGGGGATTTGGTTGCCACGGAAGAAGAGACAACTGCCCACAGTCAGACCCCTGAGATGTCTGCATCCTAGGCCGTCTCCCCTGGGGTTTCCCTACCCTGTGCTCCTGGAGATGGAGATGGAGACAGAAATAGAGTTGGCCGGCTCCCTCTGGACATCCGAAGCTCTCTGTCCTGGTTATAAAAGCCTCCAGCTTACTCCCAAACTCTACACAGCTCTGAAAAATCTGGGGAACTGGGGCACTGCTCCCCACCCACCCAGCCCTGCAGTGCCTACTGTGGCCACTGGGGGCGCCACTTACCAGCCTGGCAGTGCCCCCTTTGCCACACCTGTTTGCCTTTCTTAATTGAGGGTCGGCATTACAAGTCTTTTGGTGGGGTAGAGCGGAGAGGGGTCGAGGCAGGGTTTCTCTGTGTAGCCCTGGCTGTCCGGGAACTCACTCTGTAGACCACGCTGGTCTTGAACTCAGAGATCCTCCCACCTCAGCCTCCGGAGTGCTGGAATTAAAGGCGTGTGCACCACTGCCTGGCTACAGGCCTTTCTGAAACTGGCTGCTTTTCCCCTTAATGCTTTATGTGGTGTTTCTCGAACTCTGCGGTTGAGAGTATCGGGTTCAGACAGGATCTCATTTGGCCCCCAACCAGCTTTATAGTTGAGGATGACCTCGATTTCCTGATCCTCCTGCCTCAGACTCAGATGCTGGGAGGTAGAATGTGTCACCATGTCTGCCTCTGGTGCCTTTTTTATGTCTTTCTTTCTGGGCTCCTCTTTTTCATTCTACAGAGTAAGCCTTCCCTCCGTGAAGCTGACGGGTGCCTGGAAACATGGCTCGATTCAGGGTTTAATTCAGAGTAGAAAGGGAAACACTCCTCCCACACAGCCTCGCTGTGCTCCGCCACAAACATATTTAACGTCTTAGTGCTGAGTTCTTTTCCTGCTAGTTTTCCTCAGGCACTCGGGACACGGCTACGAAGAGTGGGGAGCCAGCCAGGGGTGTGTGTGCTGGTATACTATTGGTGTTTGATAAATCAATCTCGCCTGAAGGCCAGAGGCAAAGCTAAAGCCACTAGAGGTCAGGCCATGGTGACACACACCAGGATTTGGGAGACAGAGTCAGATGGATCTCTGTGAGTTCAAGGCCACCCTTGGCTACACAAGATTTTTATTATTTGTTCTTAGCTGAGCTGCAGTGGTGCTCCTCCCTCAAGCCCTCCCCTTTCCCAGTGCTAACTCCTCTCTCTCCTCCGCCCCCCTCAGCTGCCCAGAAGCTCTGCCGCCTCTTGGGACTCGGGGTGACCGACTTCTCCAGAGCCCTTCTCACGCCCCGCATCAAAGTTGGCCGAGATTATGTTCAGAAAGCACAGACCAAGGAGCAGGTAGGGGGAACCCAACAGTGCTGGGCAGGAAGAACTGGCTGGGGAGGTGGAGACAGGAGGGTTCCTGGCTCTCACTGGTCAGCCATTCTAGCTAAGTGAATCTGCTCCAGGTGCTGCGAGAGCTAGGATGGGGAGTGACTCCTCCTGAGGAGAGACACCTGAGCTTGACCTCTGGCCTCTGCACACTCATGTGGGCCACATCTGCACACACATACACATAAACAAAATAAAGACTTCCCTCAAGGGACTTGGGAAGTACTGGGGAGGTGCTTCCCAATCTTCCTGATGCTGTGACCCTTTAATACAGTTCCTCATGCTGTGACCTCAACAACAAAAATGTTCTGTTGCCGCTTTGTAACTGCAATTTGATTGTGAAATGTAATGTAAATATCTGATATGTGACTGCGTGGGGGTCGTGACCCACAGGTTGAGAAGCGCTGTGCTAGGGAGACTCAGCAGGTGAATGAAAAGGATGGTCCCATTCTGTGGCTCCCTCTGAAGGGTTTAGTGATGTCAAAACAGAACAAGGGAGAGAGAGGGTCTCTGAAGCCAGAGGGTGACAGGAAGGAGGTGCTGTGGGAGGCTGGGGAGTGACTTGATTTCATTTGTCCTTTATATAAATATGGCTACTGCGATAGTTAGTTCCTTAGGCTACATATATAGGCAAGGAAACTCAGGGCTGCTGTCACAACCCAGGTAAAGATGGTGGCTCAGACACAGTAGTGACAGAGAGGTGACCACAGGTGGAAATTACTGGGAACAGGAAGGAGCTGGGAATCGCTGGCTTTCTGCCTCATCCACAGCCTCTAAGAACAGAGAAGCTGAGACATGGAGAAGCTGAGATCACACATCCTCTGAGTGTCTGTACTGGAATTAATACCGGACACTTGAATCTGGAGCTCACTGTGCTATAGAAACCGATTTAAGTGGTGGAGGAGGGCGGGAGCCTGGTGCACTCTGGGACTTCAGTGATGGCAGAGTGTTACGTGTGTGGTCCTGTTTAGTGTTCATACTCAAGCAGTTGGGAGATGAACGGCAAAGGCCGCAGGTTTGGGGTGCCCTGCTTGATTCATACCCAGTGTCACGTGCTGGGCCTCACCACAGCATCTTAACTCTGTAGGCTGACTTCGCCTTGGAGGCTTTGGCCAAAGCTACCTACGAGCGCCTCTTCCGCTGGCTAGTTCTGCGGCTCAACCGTGCCCTGGACAGAAGTCCACGGCAGGGCGCCTCCTTCCTGGGCATCCTGGACATCGCCGGCTTTGAGATCTTCCAGGTGTGCACCCTTGTCTTGCTGTCCCCCTCTCCAGTCCCAGTGCCTCTGACCCTGCTCACCGCTCTATCCCACAATCCTCTCGTAGCTGAACTCCTTCGAGCAGCTGTGCATCAACTACACAAACGAGAAGCTGCAGCAGCTGTTCAACCACACCATGTTCGTGCTGGAGCAGGAGGAGTACCAGCGCGAGGGCATCCCCTGGACCTTCTTGGATTTTGGCTTGGACCTGCAGCCTTGCATTGATCTCATCGAGCGGCCGGTGAGGGGGCAGAACAAATGGGCCATAGCCCAGAGCCTCAGTGCTCCACCCGGCCCACGGCTAGACCCACGCAGTTCTGCCCACTGCCTAGACTCTCAAAGCTTGTCCCTGACCATCACCGACTCTTGAAGCTCCGGCTTGTCCACTTGCACCACCCAGAAAGCTTGGCTCCACCTACTACCCAACCCCGCCCTACTCTGCCCCACCCATCCTGGAGAATGCTCCTTCTCCACCTGCTGTAGCGCCCTCACGGACTGAAAGAGGAAATGTCCCCCAGTTGCCCCATCCCTGTGACCAGTGGGCTCTCTGGACCACGCAGGTCCCACTTGAGTTCCAGACATTGGGTCAGTGTGTAGCTCCATCTGGTGATGAAGCCTAACGCCTTGTGCATGCTAGGCAGGCGCTCAGGTGCTGAAGCACCCTGCCCCAAGTCCCCAACCTCAAACCACTTCATGTCACTGACAGCTAGCCGCAGCCCGTGCCCACAGGTGCCACATCTGACTTCTGTTCCTTCCTTCACCCGTTGGTCAGGCCAACCCTCCAGGTCTCTTGGCCCTGCTGGACGAGGAGTGCTGGTTCCCCAAGGCCACGGACAAGTCTTTCGTGGAGAAGGTAGCCCAGGAGCAGGGCGGCCACCCCAAGTTCCAGCGCCCCAGACACCTGCGGGATCAGGCGGACTTCAGCGTCCTGCACTATGCAGGCAAGGTAAGGGCTAGGCTGGCTGTGGACCATGCAAGGGTCCAGGGATCTCCGCTTGGCCCTGGGGATATAGGCTCCCATGACACAGAGCTCAACCACCTGTGAAATTCCACAGAGGTAGCCCTTGGTGGGAACAGACTGTGCTTGAGAATTGAGGAGGCCTGTGTGGCCAGAGCAGAATGAACTAGAAGAATGTTGTGGTTATGGAGGGCAAAGAGATGGGCTGCAGGAGGGTGGGGGTGTAGAGAAGGCCATGTCAAACACCTGTGTAGGGAGCCCAAGTCATACTGTAATCTGCCTGGTTCCCTTCAGGTTGACTACAAAGCCAATGAGTGGTTGATGAAGAACATGGACCCATTGAATGACAGCGTGGCTGCCTTGCTTCACCAGAGCACTGATCGTCTCACGGCTGAGATCTGGAAGGATGGTAAGGTCCCCTTCCCAGTGCCTGTGCTCCTTCCCACCCCCAGAGGGAGCAGCAGCTAGAGGGAGAGAGGGATGGTGGGTTGGGGGAGGAGTCAGTGAGTAGATAGATTGGATTGATTGGGGGATGGGTGAGTGGATGGGTTGGTGATGAGGAGGATGGGCAGGTCAGTAGATATCTAGATGGGTGAGTAGATAAATAAATGGAAAGCTGGATGGGTTGAGGATGGGTTGGGTGGATGGATGCGTGCATGATGTGTTATCTTAAATTAGCAACATACACAAGGATAAGAAATAAGAAATATATGCCCATGGACATATTAGTGTCAGTAATAGTCTCCTATGCAATCAGACCAGAAAAATAAGTGCAGTCGTCCTTGAGACCCACAGGACAGTGGCCACTCGGAGACCATAGTTTTACACTTGACACGCACATTTTCCCGTATACTTTTCCCCTCTCTCCCTGTAGGTTGAGTCATCCCTCATCCTATTTATTTAACACAATGCAAATGACATGTAAATAGCTGTTATACTATTATGATATGTAAATAGCCACTATACTATTATAATATGCAAATTATGTGTAAATAGCTGTTACCCTATCACATAGAGAATGTGGTAGGAAAAAGCCTGTTCTGTGTTCAGTATATACTCTTTTCCTTAGAATATTTTTAATTACTTGTTCAATCACGAGTTACAGAGCCTGAATATGTGGAAAGCTGACTTTATATAGATATTTTTAGTCAGGCATGGTGGCGCATGCCTTTAATCCCTGCAGTCGGGGGCAGAAGCAAATGGATCTTTGTGAGTTTGAGCCCAGCCTGGTCTACATCATGAATTCTAGAACAGCCAGGGCTACAGAGAGACCCTGTCTCAAAAAAGAAACAGCACACTAAAAAAAACTTAAAAAGGAAAATGAAAGAAAATAAACAAGTTGGGCCGTTCCTTAAAATCAGATCTGCATTGGGCTGGAAAATGGCTCCCCGGCTAAGAGCAGACATGCTCTAGCAGGGAACCCGTGTCAGGTGGCTCACAGCAGCCTGGGCTCCATGGGCACCTGCACTCACTTACGAGTGTGCACACGCACTATTAAAAATAAGAAAAATAAATCCTTTCTAAAAACCATGACCCCACCCCTGCTGCGCACCCATGTGCCTGGCTCTGAGAACAGTCCTGGTCTTCAAGCTGAGTGGGGCCTCTAACATAGCTGCCTTAAAGTGCAGGAGAGGGGGAAGGGTGGGGAATTGGGCCACTTTAAGTTGATCTCACTTACAGCTGCCTTGATCCTGGAATTGGTCGCCCTGCATCCTAGCAGCCAGGGCAATGGGCAAATGGGTACCCCAGGTGGAGTGGGTGTATCAAGTTGATCATTGAGCTACCTGGCATCCAGGACAAAAAGGGCTAACTAAGAAAACAAGTGTGACTTTAGCTCCTAAGGTGTCTGTATTATTAGTATTTTTTGCTACCAAATTCTCAGAAATGAAATGACCTCAGGGCACTGATGTAAAGGTGAACAGGCTTGAAAGGTCGCTGCCAGCTTGCTCTGTGCTAACTACCGTTCTTTCTTTCTCTTCCTCTCGCCTTCTCCCCTGCCATCTCCCAATCTCTCCCACCACTGCCATCCTCCCTGTCCTCCCTGCCTGTCCCTAGAACAAGGGGGCCTCCAACAGTTCACTTTACTTGGCTCCTTCCCATCGTCACCCCCTGGACCTGCGGGGAGACTCAGCTCTGGCGCTTCTCCGCCAGGGGGTGGGTTTCTCTGTGCACCCACGGGTGAGGCTTGTAGAACACAGTTGACGGGGACCGTGGGAGGGGTCCTGGGTGTATATGTTGGTCCCCGCTCCTGTCCTTCCTTTCTGAGCCCTTGGTGGTTCTGGAGCCTTCTAGCTAGACCATGTAATAAAAATACACAGATGGGGCCAGCAAAATGGCTCAGCAGGTGAAGGTGTGTGTACTGCCAAGACTGAGCTCAGTCTCCCAAGGACCCATACGGTGAAAGGAGAGAACCAGCTCCCCCAGGTTGTCCTCCACACATGCCCTGTACACACACAGAGACACATACGCACACGTACACACACATACACACATGCATGTGCACGCACACATACGCACATACGCACACATACACACATGCATGTGCACGCACACATAAGCACATACGCACACGTACACACACATACACACATGCATGTGCACGCACACATACGCACACGTACACACACATACACACATGCATGTGCACGCACAC
>NW_004949112.1:2706728-2722779 GCF_000317375.1 Microtus ochrogaster
ACACGTACACACACATACACACATGCATGTGCACGCACACATACGCACACGTACACACACATACACACATGCATGTGCACGCACACATACGCACATACGCACACATACACACATACATGTACACGCACACATACGCACATACGCACACATACACACATGCATGTGCACGCACACATACACACACTCACACATACACACATTCATGTGCCTGCACACACATGTACATGCACATACATACATACATACACACACGCACACACATACTCACAGTGTGCTAACATTTTAAGAAGGGCATTTCCTGAACACCTAATGTGCAAATAAGAAAACAAGCACAGCTGGACGATGGCGCACACCTTTAATCCCAGCACCCAGGAGGCAGAGGCAGGCTGATCTCTGTGAGTTCAAGGCCAGCCTGTTCTACATAGAAAGTTCCAGGACAACTGGGACTACACAGAGAAACCCTGTCTTGGAAAACAAAAAGAAACAAACAGAAAAAAAGGAAGGTGAAGAGGAATGAAGAGGAAGAAAAAACACAGAGAGGTTATATATCTTGCTCAAGGTCACACAGCCAGTAAGTGCTAGAGTAGGGATTTGAAACCAGAACCTTAGCTCTTCCTTACGCTGTAGGAACACAATCAATGATAGCTGTTGTTTTGAAAATGACTGACTGCATAGGAGCACCAGAGAGAGTTGAACTTGTGGGGTAACAGGTCACGTGACCCTGGATTTCTGGTTTCTGAGCTATGTAACCTTGAAGCCAGCAGCTGCATCTCTGACCCTCTGTCTGCCTGTCAACTGCACACCTCTGACCAGGCCAAGAAGCAATGTTATGTACCACATGCCAGGTCCCATAAACAGCAAGACGTTCGGTCTCAGCAGCTGGTGTGGTGGCTGAGGGAGGAGGATGGCAGAATCTGTAGCTCACTGACCTTGGTCCTCTTTGTCCCTCCACAGTGGAAGGCATTGTGGGGCTGGAGCAGGTGAGCAGCCTTGGGGATGGCCCTCCGGGAGGCCGCCCCCGCCGTGGAATGTTCCGGACTGTGGGGCAGCTCTACAAGGAATCTCTGAGCCGCCTCATGGCCACACTCAGCAACACCAACCCCAGTTTTGTCCGCTGCATCGTCCCCAATCATGAGAAGAGAGTGAGTAGGCAGCGCACAAGTGGCTGCCATGTCTGCTTCTCTGCTCCTGTGACTTAAACTTTTTGAGTGTCCACTGTGTGGCAGAGAGGGCTTAGGGACACAGTGGCAGAGAGATGAGCCTCTTCCAGTCCCTCCTGTGTCTGCAAGGAGCTAAGTACAGGGAGAGCATCCAGTTCTCCCATTTGCTGGTAGACAGGGCATGCGATAAACACACATTCAGCCACCCACCCACTGTGAATGTTTAGGTGAATCTGGAGAGTTAGAAGGGTCAGGTTGGTTTTGCCTGGCTCTGGAGTCACAGGAGGCTCCCTGGAGGGGCGGGGCCTGAGCTGCACAGCCCAGGCAGTTTTCCAAGCGGAGACAGCTTGTGCCAACATCCGGAAGCAGGTGGGAGCATAGCAAGAGCAGGAATGAGAAAAGGCTGCTGGGGTAGGAGGTGGCACAGGCCAGGCCTGTCTATCAGTCCTGCTCTAGGGACAACGAGACAGAAAAATTGTTAAGTTCAGGGCCGGTCTCACCTACAGCAGCAGTTCAAAGCCAGCCTGGGCAACTTAGTAACACCTTGTTTCAAATAAAATATAGAAAGAGGGCCGAGGGTGCTGCTCAGTGGTAAGGCTCCATCCTAGAATCCCCCAATGAGAGGCTGGCCCTGACTGTGGCGCCCCTGGTGGCCACCACTGACCCTGCTGTCACCCCTGCAGGCTGGGAAACTGGAGCCACGCCTGGTGCTGGACCAGCTCCGCTGTAACGGGGTCCTCGAGGGTATCCGCATCTGCCGCCAGGGCTTCCCCAACCGCATCCTCTTCCAGGAGTTCCGCCAGCGGTGAGCAGGGCCCGCGAAAGGCTCCAGGGGCCTGGGTAGAAGGGGAGCCAAGTCCCTTCGGGTACCATTTCAGCCTGGGGTTTGCCGCCAGGTCATTGAGTCTCAGTCCCCCTCCTGTGGTATATGAGGGGGAGGGGGAAATGTGCAGAGTTAGCATCCTCTATACTTTAAAACTGAACTTGAAGTTGGGCATAGTGGCACATATCTTTAATCCTGGGATAGATACAGGAAGATCTCTTGAGATCGGGGCCAGCCTGGTCTACATAGAGAGTTCCAGGCCAACCAGAGCTACACAGTGAGTGAGAGCCTATCTCAAAAAAAGCAGTGTTTCAAAATGTTCCAGTGCTGTGGTTAGCATGTCTCATTTCTACCATGAACATATGGTCTCTCATGACACGCGGCCCTCTTCCTGTCTCTGTCCCTTCCGGTTGCAGCTATGAGATCCTCACTCCAAACGCCATTCCCAAGGGCTTCATGGATGGCAAGCAGGCCTGTGAGAAGATGGTATGTAGGGGCAGGGGCCTATGTTTTGGGGGACGAGGCCTGTGGAGGGGTGAGGCTTTGTGGTTTGCGCCTGGGCCTGCTTAGTGGGTGGGGCCTATGGCTGGGAGTGGGGCCTGTAGATAGGGGCGGTGCTAACTGCATACGCAGGGCCTTTGGTGTTGGGGTGGGATATATGGGAAGGGTTGCATGGGGCCTTAGGGTGGAGTGGGGCCCATAGCATGGGAGTGGGGTCTGTGGCAGGTGTAGCACCTGGACAGGGAATTCAGGTGCTGGGGGAGGGCGAGGGAACCTCCCCATTGTTCCTCCTGATACTGGTTCCCTTTCTCCATCTCCTTCCGTTCCCGTTCTCACCTCCCAGATCCAGGCCCTGGAGCTAGACCCCAACCTATACCGTGTTGGCCAAAGCAAGATCTTCTTCCGTGCTGGAGTCCTGGCCCAGCTGGAGGAGGAGCGGGATCTGAAGGTTACCGACATCATAGTGTCTTTCCAGGCAGCGGCACGGGGCTACCTGGCCCGCAGGTGAGGGAAGCCAGGCTATGCCAGGTGTTGTGAGCCAAGGCTGGGCTGAGGCCTGCACACTCCCAGAGGGAGCTCTGGTCCTACATGCTGTAGGAGTTCAGAAAGCTGGGGTCCAGCAAGATATGTTTGGCCTCAACTAATTGCTCAGACCCCAGTTGGAGGGGAGACATGTCTTGCTGGAAGCTGCCTGACTGAGACAGATGAGAAGCTGGTCTGTGTAAGGGCCTGTGACAAGCGCCTGGCCTGTCTCAGGATGCAGGCAGGTGGAGAGCAGTTTCTTCTCTCCTCAGAACAAACAGATGCCCCAACCCCAGGCTGAGGCCTGAGGCCTTGCCCAGGGGTCCTGGGGAGCTGGGGGTGGTGGGATCAAGGACGGGGTCGGTGTGTTGGGGTGGACTGAACGGAAGGAAGGGAGGCTGAGGCCTGGACAGAGCCAAGAGCAGGCTGTGTGAGGCCGACTGTAAACTCTGCTGCGACTGGGGTTCCAGCTCAGTTGGCACAGGGTTCACCCAGCATGCACCAGGCCTGAGGAGGCCGAGGTAGGCAGATGGGAGTTCACAGTTAGCCTGAGCTACATGAGACCCCATCTCAGAAGTAACTAATTTAGAGTGGCTGCTCCCAGGGGGCCGGCTCCCACTCTCTTCTGTGTCCCCACAGGGCCTTCCAGAGAAGGCAGCAGCAGCAGAGCGCCCTGCGGGTGATGCAGAGAAATTGCGCCGCCTATCTCAAGCTGAGGAACTGGCAGTGGTGGAGACTGTTCACCAAGGTGAGAGAGGCTGCGCCTGCACCTGAGCCTGAGCCTGAGCCTGCGCTCTTGGGGAGGGAGGCGCTGTTCCCCAGGGCTGTAAACTGGACCCAATCTGTCTGCCTATGACAGGTGATTTAAAGTAGTCGGATACGGGACACTGGGGTGGACGAGGGTGCCCTGCGGAGGACAGGTTGAGGCCTTGCCTGGGGCTGGACGTCAGTTAGCAGGATGCTTGCTCAGCATGTACAAAACTGTCAGAACTCAGGAAGCCAGAGAATCAGGTGTTAAGTCATTTGGGGCTACATATAGAGTTTGATGCTTACTTGGGCTACATAAAATCTGGTCTCAGAAAACACGGGGGAGAGGTGACAACATGGCTTGGCTGATTAAGGGCGCCCTCTGCCAAGCCTGATGCCATGAGTTCAGTCCCCGACACCCGCGCTGTGGAAGGAGAGAATTGACTTCCGCGAGGACTTTGACCACCATACCTTCAGGTGTCAGCATGCCCACGCAGTAAATCAGTAAATGTCGGGGAGAAAGAGGTGAGCCATCCTGGCTTACATGAGAGCCTGGTTCAAAATCACCAAACAGGACTGGAGAGATGGCACAGTGGTTAAGAGCATAGCCTGGTCTTCCAAAGATCCTGAGTTCAATTCCCAGCAACCACACGATGGCTCACAACCATCTGTAATGAGATCTGGTGCCCTCTTCTGGCCTGCAGACATATACACAGACAGAATATTGTATAAATAATAAATAAATTTAAAAAAAACACCAAACAAACTAAAGGAAAAGTCCAGGCAGCTTCAGGTGCAGCTGGATCCAGAGTGCACCAGGGCACCCCCAGACCACCCTCAGGTTCACAGCAAGGGTGGCAGGTTGCACACATCGGGTGGATTCCATTCTTGAAACTACGGCGCTTTTCCTGCAGGTGAAGCCCCTGCTGCAGGTGACACGACAGGACGAGGTGCTGCAGGCGCGTGCCCAGGAGCTGCAGAAAGTTCAGGAGCTGCAGCAGCAGAGCGCACGTGAAGTGGGGGAGCTGCAGGGCCGGGTGGCACAGGTGAAGAGCAAGCCCTGTGATATGAGGAGTGAGGCCATGGTGTGAGGAGCGGAGCTTTGGGTGGAGTATGGGGCGGTACGCGGCTCAACCTCAAGTTGGTGAGGAATGGGACTGGCAGCTGGGCAGTACATGAAAGGCAGAATGAAGAGGGTGAGGAGGTGGGGCTGTGGAAGGGGTCAGATAGGGGCTTGGAGGGCTGTTGGGCAGGCCCTGTGTGATGGGCAGGATCCCCAGGGGCAGGGGTGGGGTTTAAGGTTGTCTTGGTGCCTTGGGATGGCGATTGGGGGCAAACAATAAGGGGAAGAGAGTGGGGGTGGAATGGTGAGGGGTGAAGGGTCTTTGGGTGGAGCTGTGGCAGGGCTGTGTAGGTGGGAGGGGTAGATCAGCACTTGAGGGACAGTGTCTGGCTGTGCCCGGCTGGGTATGTGGTGTGAGGTTAAGGAAGGTTACAGGAGCTGTGGGGACAGTCTGAGTGGGGGCTCCTAACTGGTACCCCCCACCCACAGCTAGAGAAGGAACGCTTACGCCTGACTGAGCAGCTTCGTGCTGAAGCGGAGCTATGCTCTGAGGCCGAGGAGACTCGGGCACGATTGTCCGCCCGGAAGCAGGAGCTGGAGCTGGTGGTGTCAGAGCTGGAGGCTCGGGTGGGCGAGGAAGAGGAGTGCAGCCGGCAGCTGCAGAGCGAGAAGAAGCGGCTGCAGCAGCACATACAGGTGTGGGGAACCCAGGCACCCCGTCCAAGTCCACCCCACAGCTCAGCTCTGACGGTCCAGGCGGCAGAGGAGCTGGAGTTCAGGCACTGCTGGGTCCAGCTATTCAAGTCCCCCCTCAGGGTTCAGTCTGTCTCCTGGTTCTGAAGGCCCCGTCCCACTCCCACCCTGGACAGCCCCTATCCTGTGTGCACTGAGAGAACATTTGAGCTCTTCTGCAGGGCTGCAGATTGTTATCTTCAGGGTCTGAGATGGTGCCCAGTATACACTAGGCACTCAAATGAATGGCAAGGGAAGATAGGAAAGGCTGATGCTGCCCAATGTCACTCAGGGTGTGGACCTGTGTGAAGCCTCAGCCCCTGAGGTCCCTTCTGCCCCCCACCCCCACTTCAGGAGCTGGAGAGCCACCTGGAAGCTGAGGAGGGTGCCCGGCAGAAGCTGCAGCTGGAGAAGGTGACCACAGAGGCCAAGATAAAGAAGTTTGAGGAGGACCTGCTGCTTCTGGAGGATCAGAACGCCAAGCTGAGCAAGGTGGGGCTAGGGACACACCAAAGCAAGATATGGTAGATGGTCTCCTGCTGGGATGCTGGCCCAGCGAACTGGGGGGTGATGTGAGGCTGTGCTGCCCCTTGGTGTGGCCTGCCAGGTTGTTCATAAGAGCAGCCTTGGCCTTCTGTGTGCTGGCGGCTTAATGTGTGGGATGAGTACCTGGGAGGTGGCCTGGGCCCAGGCCCCAGAGTGAAGAGGAGGAAAGGGTAGCAGGGAGGCCAAGGGTCTGACTTTCTTCTGTCCCCAGGAGCGGAGGCTGCTGGAGGAGCGTCTGGCTGAGTTCTCCTCACAGGCAGCCGAAGAGGAGGAGAAAGTCAAGAGCCTCAACAAGCTGAGGCTCAAATATGAAGCCACAATTGCAGACATGGAAGGTGAGTAGCTGGAGCCAGGGTGGGCTCTGTGCAGCTGAGCCAGGGTGGGCTGTGTGCATGCTGTATGCTGGCAGCTAGGAGGTCAGAGAGGAGGCAGACAGGGTCTGACCTCAGGTGAAGCTCTCACCTGTCCTGGTGCCCACAGACCGGCTGAAGAAGGAGGAGAAAGGCCGCCAGGAACTGGAGAAGCTGAAGCGGCGCCTGGACGGAGAGAGCTCTGAGCTGCAAGAGCAGATGGTGGAGCAGAAGCAGCGGGCGGAGGAGCTGCTTGCACAACTGGGCCGCAAGGAGGATGAGCTGCAGGCGGCCCTGGTCAGGTGATTTCCCCAGGGGCAGCTCCTCCTCCTGTCTCTGCAGGGGCCAGATGGGACCCAGCATGTGATGTGGCTCCACACTCTTATCGAGGCACTACCGTGTGCCAGCTATGGTGCCTGTTGAAAGACAGTGCCCACATTGCATGGCAAGTCTTCCAAGAAAGCTGGGCTGTGAGTCCAGGTCCATTCCAGAGGTGTTAGCATGTGAATTAGAAAGCCTGGGGGAAAGCCTGGGGCCGCTCAGTGGTTAGGAACACTGGCTGCACTTGGAGAGGACCCAGATTCAGGTCCCAGCACCCACATGGAGGCTCAGAGCTGTCTGTAACTTCAGTTCCGTGGGATACAGCTCTCTCCTGGCCCCGGGGACACTACTCGTGTGGCGCATGTGCCCACTTGCAGCCAAGCACTCACGCACATAAAAAAAAAATCCTAAAAAAATTAAAGTGGAGAAATGATTTGAAGAGGACACTGGGGCTGGGGAGATGGCTCAGAGGTTAAGAGCACTGGCTGCTCTTCCAGAGGTCCTGAGTTCAATTCCCAGCAACCACATGGTGGCTCACAACCATCTAAGATTTGGTGCCCTCTTCTGGCCAGCAGGAACCACACAGGTAGGCAGAACACTGCATACATAGTAAATAAATAAATAAATCTTAAAAAAAAAAGACACTGCCCCCCACTTGCACACAGAAGTTAAAGTGGCCCAGAAAGGTGGCACGTGCTTGTCATCCCAGCTCCAGGGAGGCTGAGGCAGGAGCATTGCCATGAGTTTAAGGCTATCCTGAGCAAGTTAGAAAGATCCTGTCCTAGAAAACAGCAACAACAAATCTCCAAAGAAGACCCATGTAAAGGGCTGGGCACATGACAGGAGCCCAGTGTCGCCCGGAACTGTGGAGAGCATCCTGCTGCACACTCAGGAACATGAAGGATTTAGGAACAGGACTCACACAACCAATGACAGAGCCAAGACTTGAACCCACATCTGAGCTGTTCATCCTCAGCTCTGCCTGCTTGGGTGCCAACCCCTCCCTGATCCTTGTCACACCCCCAGGGCAGAGGAGGAGGGCGGAGCCCGTGCCCAGCTGCTCAAGTCCCTGCGAGAGGCACAGGCCGGCCTGGCCGAGGCTCAGGAGGACCTGGAGGCTGAACGGGCAGCCAGGGCCAAGGCAGAGAAGCAGCGCCGGGACCTGGGAGAGGAGCTGGAGGCCCTGCGTGGGGAGCTAGAGGACACACTGGATTCCACCAACGCCCAGCAGGAGCTGCGGTAAGGAGAGGGTGGTGGCCTGGGCTGGGAAGATGTGGTGGGTGGGGCACATCCGGACAGAGCCACCACCCACACGGGTACCAGCTCTGCAGAATGAATGGAAGAGTCAGATCCTTGCATCGCCCTCAGACCACCCCAGTCTTAGAGACGTTCAAACCAGAGGCACATAAAGGAACTGCAGACCATTGAGAACACTCAATGCCAAGTCTTAGGAGTGGAGAGATGGCTCAGCGGTTAGAGCACTTGCTTACAGAGGACCTGAGTTCAGTTTCTAGCACCCACATGGCAGCTCACAGCTTCCTGTAGCTCCAGATCTGGGAGATATGATGTCCCCTTCTGGCCTTCTTGGGTACTACAGTCATATGTATATAACACACACACACACACACACACACACACACACAAGTAAAAATAAAGAAGATGGACGTCAGCTTATAGAAGAGCCTCTGGGAGGGCATGCTGAGGACTGGCCCTTTGAATATGGCCTGAGTAGTGCTAGGAGTTGACCTTTGACCCATTCCCCCTCATACATCTCTACCAAGACACCTTGGGAAGTGTATACAGCAAATACCTTACAAGAGACAACTTGAGAGAGAGATGTGCTTTAGCTCGTGAGCCGTGGCAAGGAGGTGGCTTCCACTGGCAGAAGCCTCTCCTGTCTGGTGGGGAGCTTGCAGTAGAGCTGGCTCTAATCTTGACGGAACAGCAGCTGGACTAGGGCGGGAATCCAGTCTGCTATAACCTTGAGCCTCCCTGTACTAGCTGGACCTGTGTCCCAAAGGCTCTTCATCTATTCAGAGCAGCGCCTCCAGCTGGTCACTGGGGTGATGGGCACATGAGCAGGGTTTTACAACCAGGCCCTCACAGGAAGCAAAGACTATGGTCCCTCCTTAGAGGAAAAGGAGAAAAATCACATCCTACAGCCCTCTGCTCTAAATTCCTATCTCCTCCCCTCTTCCACCATCAAAGGTCAAAGAGGGAACAGGAGGTGACAGAGCTGAAGAAGACTTTGGAAGAGGAGGCTCGTGTTCATGAGGTGGCCATGCAGGAGTTGAGGCAGAGGCATGGCCAGGCCCTGGGGGAGCTGGCAGAGCAGTTAGAGCAAGCCCGGAGGGTGAGTCAATAGTGGCCCAGCCACCCTTGGGGACATGCATAGCCTTGTATCAGTGTTAACTGAGTAATTACTTAATTGGTGGGGTCCATGGTGAAAAGGAAATACTGAACAAAACCAAGAGATCAAGGCTGCGAGCCATCCTGCCCCAGCAACTCTAGCCATCTCCTTACAGGGCAAAAGTGTGTGGGAGAAGACCCGGATAACCCTGGAGGCCGAGGTGTCTGAGCTGAGGGCTGAGCTGAGCAGCTTGCAGACCTCAAGACAGGAGGGTGAGCAGAAGAGGCGCCGCCTGGAGTCCCAGCTGCAGGAGGTCCAGGGCCGCGCCAATGATGTTGAGTGGTCTCGGACAGAGGCTGCCGAGAAGCTGCAGAGAACTCAGGTGGGTGGGGTGGGGTGTCACGTGACCCTGGGGGGGGAGCTGTGAGAAGTTCCACTTCACATAGGCCAACAAGGACAGACCAAGAGCAATGACTCCACCCCTGTCTAGTTTGACTCAAGTATTTTTAGTTTTTGAGACAGGGTCTCTCACTTATGTAGGCCTAGCTACCCTAGAACACGCTCTGTAGTTCAGGCTGAACTTGGACACACAGAGATCCATCAATCTCTGCCTCCTGAGTGCTAGGATTAAAGGCGTGCACCACCACACCCAGCCCCCTCGTCCCCTCTCATTCTGAACGGTGTCCCCTCATCACCAGCCCCCTTGTCCCCTCCCATTGCTGAACGGTGTTCCCTCATCACCTGTCCCCCTCATCGCCTCTCATTGCTGAACAGCGTTCCCTCATCCGTGTCTATGATTCATTGTCCACGTCTCCCAGTTGGTGATGTGGCTGTTGCTCCCCCTTCAGATCAGGCTTGAATTTCTCCGTGGACACAGGGCCCAGCAATCCCTCTCCTCTGGGAACACTGTTGTTCTGGGCCCCATGGCAGCACTGTGCTAGACTGCAGAGTAGCTTCTGGCCACGTTGCTGGCGTCCCACCCATGTGTGCAGAGGTTGGGACAGAGGACCAACAGGGCCCACCATGTTGAATTCCCTCCTCTTCACAGGCTGAACTTGAAAGCGTGTCCACGGCACTGAGCGAGGCTGAGTCCAAGGCCATCAGGCTGGGCAAGGAGCTGAGCAGTGCAGAGTCCCAGCTGCACGACACCCAGGTGACCTGCTCGTCCCCCAGCGCCGTCCTCTGCCCTGCCGCTGACTGGACCTGACCCCCACCATCCCTTCCACCCACAGGAACTGCTGCAGGAGGAGACCAGAGCAAAGCTGGCCTTGGGGTCCCGTGTGCGTGCCCTGGAGGCCGAGGCGGCTGGACTTCGGGAGCAGATGGAAGAGGAAGTGGTTGCCAGGGAGCGGGCTGGTCGTGAGCTGCAGAGCGCCCAGGCCCAGGTGGGCAGTGAGACCCAGTGTCCCCGGCTGGGCCTGGGTGGTGCTCTCACCCACCACTGTTTCTGTCCCCACCGCCATGCCCGCCCTTGCCTTTCCTACCCACACATGCCCTCCGGCCTTGTGGGTCATCACATGGGCTCCTCCAGAGCTCCCGCTGTCTCCCCAGCTGGCACAAGGGCTCTGCTCACGGGCTCTCACAGCTGACTATGACTCCCCAGTACCCTGGACAGAACCTCTGCCTGAACTTCCCAGTGATGCCCGCAAACCTTCGCTCGTCCAGACTTAGGGTCTTCCCTCCCTTGTAATTCTCCATTTTACTCTGACCAAGTTCTGGCTACCTTGGGCTATGACTATTCTACCCATGAGTCTCCCCACCAGATTAGGAGTCCCTTCTTATAACTCTGACCCTGTGTGTGGGAAGCCTTCCACTGGCAGGCTCTGTAGGCTTCAGAACCCATCTCCATGGAGATTTTTCCCCAGCCTGGGCCTCCTCAGATTATGTTTCTCTTCTTCCTCAGCCTGTCACCTGGCCTTGGTCTTGGGATCCAAGAGCAGGTCCCATTTGGACTGAGCCTTGGGTCGTGCTGAAGATGGCAACACCCTGGAAGAGCAGGATTGATAATCCTCAGGGTCTCAGCTGCCATGAGACAGGAGGGTCCAGTGGTCAGCTCCTTCCCGTCTTGGGGCCTCAGTTGGCACCCAGGACACAGGGTTCTAGGAGCCCACACCACAGTCACTCACAGCTGTGGCTCCCACACCCTTCTCTTCCCTGCAGCTCTCGGAATGGCGGCGACGCCAGGAGGAAGAGGCTGGGGTGCTGGAGGCTGGGGAGGAGGCTCGGCGCCGTGCAGCCAGGGAGGCGGAGGCCCTGGCCCAGCGCCTGGCAGAAAAGACAGAGGCAGTGGAGAGGCTGGAGCGAGCTCGGCGGCGGCTGCAGCAGGAACTGGACGATGCTACAGTGGACCTGGGGCAGCAGAAGCAGCTTGTGAGCACGCTGGAGAAGAAGCAGCGTAAGTTTGACCAGGTGAGTGCCTTGGTTTACCCAGCTGGCTACCCTGAGGAACCTGAAACCCATTTGAATATTAGGTAGAAACTTGCAGGGGAGAGGGGACATGTGAGATGGATTTTGAAGTGTGCATAGGAGCGGTGTCACAGCCAGGCAGGTGTTGCCTGTAAATCAGGCCGTCCTGAGGGTCACAGTTGTCACCCTATTATTGCCTGAGTGTCCCAGTTTGATAATGCTATGCAGAACACCCTCTCTGTGCCCCCGACGGGGCTCACATCCTCCACTTCCCTGTGTGTTGCTGCTCCCACCTCAACCTCAGTTTGCCCAGCTAGAAAATGGGAATCATGCCAGGATTCCACAGCCTGAGGAATAAAATAATCACTGCAGGCATCAGAGGTTGTGTGCCTGTCAGCATTCTGTTACTGTGCAAATGTTGGTGGCAACTGGCTCATGAGATGGAAAGGGTTTTGCTCATGAGTTCGGAGGTTTTGGTCCATGGCCACACTGGGTCTGTGGTGGGTCCGCGGAGCACAGCAGCGTGTGGAAGAGGAGAGTGGACAGACAGCAGAAGTCAGAGTCCCCTCCACCTGGCCCAATCTAGTGTCCACCGTTCCCAAGGCCCACCAGTTGTGGATGGGAGTTTCTGTAGTGAAGGTTGTAGGTGCTGTGTTTCTCACTCCGGACTCTAATTCTGCCTCTGCCAGCAGCAGGGGATCCACTCTGGAGAACCGAAGCCACACAAAATGTATCTTTAGCTAGTCGGCTTCCTCAACCAGAACCTAAGCGTTCTGGCCTGCCAGGTATGTCTCAGGACTGAGTTATGCAAAGGCTGTGATCCTTCAGGCTGCTCATAGAGTCCCTGACCATGTACAAAGACTCTGCCATCACTCCCGATTCACAACAGATGCAGCGATCTATTTAATCTTTCGCTACAGAAGGTCATGTGCCTTTGTAGCTGATGGAAAGAGTTTCAGAGGCCTGGGGAGGCAGCCTGAGTCTGGATACCCCAACATCCATGTAAATGCTGGATGGGTGTGGTGGCCGCCTGTAATTCCAGTCTTCGTGGCAGGGCATCCTCAGAAAGACTGGCTAGCTCTCTCCCTCTCCCTGCCCATCTCTTCTGTGTCTCTCTCCATTTCTAGCTCTGTCTCTATCTCTAGGATCTCCCTTCTCCTTCTCCTCTTCCCTCATCTACCCTGCCCTTCTCCTTCCAGTCAGCCCATCTCCCCTGCATCTTTCCCTGTAGCTCCTGGCAGAGGAGAAGGCTGCCGTACTACGTGCTGTGGAAGACCGTGAGCGGGTGGAGGCTGAAGGCCGGGAGCGAGAGGCCAGGGCCCTCTCCCTGACACGGGCCCTGGAGGAGGAGCAGGAGGCGCGGGAGGAGCTGGAAAGGCAGAACCGGGCCTTGCGGGCTGAGCTGGAAGCACTGCTGAGCAGCAAGGACGACGTGGGCAAGAACGTAAGCACGCGTGGGCAACGTGGTGATGGGGATTGCGGGCACATGCATGTGTGCAGCACAGCAGACCCCCCAGTCGTGTTAACACAGCAGACAGACACCCCAGTCCTGTTAACACAGCAGACAGACACCCCAGTCCTGTTAACACAGCAGACACCCCAGTCCTGTTAACACAGCAGACCCCCCAGTCGTGTTAACACAGCAGACACCCCAGTCCTGTTAACACAGCAGACCCCCCAGTCCTGTTAACACAGCAGACAGACCCCCCAGTCCTGTTAATACAGCAGACCCCCCAGTCCTGTTAACACAGCAGACACCCCAGTCCTGTTAACACAACAGCCAAGAGCTGCACTCACCAAAGGCTGAATGGGAGTTCTGCACACGCTTGCAGGGTGTGAACAGAACTCCCCCTTTCTCATACACACACACACACACACACACACACACACACACACGGTTTTGTTTTGGCTTTTTGGTTGGTTGTTGTTTGTTTTTCGGGACATGGTTTCTCTGTGTAGTCCTGGCTGTCCTGGAACTCACTCTGTATTCAGGCTGGCCTCAAACTCAGAGATCCTCCTGCCTCTGCCTCCCAAGTGCTGGGATTAACAGCATGTGCCATCACCACAGTGACTTTGTGTGTGTGTGTGTGTGTGTGTTGTGTTGTTGGTTGCCTTCCTCCCCCGTCCCATCAGGCTAGCTAGCTTTCCTATACAGCACAGGACCAGCTGCCTAGGTAGGATGCTACCATGGAAGACTAGGCTCTCTTGTATTAATAAGCAGATGTGCCCATAGAGAAGTCTGGCCCGGGCAGTGCCTCAGGCCCTCTGCAGGCGACCCTAGGCCGTGTCAGCAGTGAGTGCCAACCACACAAGGGCCAAGTTCCATACCACATGACCTAGGTTTCTGCCAGAAGGCACAAGATACTGTGAAGAGTGAAATGTAAGGATGTCTGGCTAGCAAGAGGGTTCAGAGGACAGAGACGCTCACCCCCAAGCCTGCTGACCTCAGTTCGACCCCTGGGGCCCACATGGTAGAAGGAGAGAACAGACTCCTGCAGATTATCGTCCAGCCTTTATTTGTACATTGGCACACGTGTGTGTGTACACACATATATGTAAACTCAGCATAGTCATTGGTCTGTGAATGAGGGAAGACCTGAGCACCTCAAGGTCATGGCAAGTATATCAGCCCCATTAGGGAAGACTGGGATGCAGCAGTGTGTGTGTGTGTGTGCGTGTGTGTGTGTGTCTGTGTGCACGAGTGTGCGTGTACGTGTGTTGTGTATGTGTGTGGTGTTTGTGTATGTGTGTGCGCGCACGTGTGTGTATGTGTGTGTATGTATGTGTGCGTGTGTGGTGTGTGTGTATGTGTGTGTGCGTGTGTGGTGTATGTGTGTATGTGTGGTGTTTGTGTATGTGTGTGTGTGTGTGTGTGTGTGTGCAGGTGAGTTGCGGGGCAGGGGACGACTGACCTCGCGGGGTCTGAAATGGAGTTTGCTCAGGTGGTTTTTACATTTCTCATCACTGTGTTTGGCTGAGACAAAGTCACATCTGGAAATTTTCCCTCCGTGTCTGCCTTCCTGACCTCACCGTCCAATACTTCCCTCTGCAGAGCTCAGACTCGAGGACTGACTATACAGTTGTTACCAAATATCAAACAATAAGCAGAATTCATGTTTAAGGAAATTTATGACCTTTTTTCCTTTCTTGGTTGTTTTTTTATTTAAAAAAATTTACTTTTCATTTTACATACCAACCCCAGTTCCCCCTCCCTCCCCTTCTCCTGCCCTATCCCCATTTCCCCCTCCCATCCCCCCTCCCATCCACCCTTCAGAGGAGGTAAGGTAAGGTATGGGGAGTCAACAAGGTCTGATATACCAACTTGAGGCAGGACAAGCCCCTCCCCCCACTTACCTCCCTCCCATCAAGGCTGAGCAGAGTATCCCTCATAGGGAATGGACTCCAAAAAACCAGTTCATGCACCTGCGATAGTCCTGGCCTAAGCCCCCCCAACAGATCAAGCCACATAACTGTCACCTACATTCAGAGGGCCTAGTTTGGGCCCATGCAGGTTCCCCAGCTGTCAGTCCATAGTTATGGTTTTGAATTGGGGTTTTTTTTAGTTTTTTTTAATGTATTTATTTTATGTGTATGAATATTTTGCCTGCATGTGTGTACGTGCAGCATGTGCGTGCAGTACCCTCAGAGGCCAGAAGAGGGCGCTGTAAGAGCAGCAATGTGTTTAACTGTTAGGGCATTTCTGTAGCTCCTAGTGCATGCTTTTATGACAGGCTTTGTCCATAACGAGGCCACATGTCAGTGGGCTGCCTGTGGTGGGATATTTTACTTTTATTGCCCTTCAAGTGGTTTTCTTTGTAAATTGGGGTTTTGGGATTAGGGGGTTTCTGCCTACACAGCGCACACAATCCTAGCTATGCCTCTGCCTCTGCCACTATGGTGATAACCGGCAGAAACAACTGAAGGGAGAAAGGGTTTAAACTCCAGCTTCTAGCCCACCGCCGGCAGGTGTCAAGGCAGGGACTTGAGAAGCACTGGTCACTTTCACAGTAAAGAGCAGAGAGAGAATCTGTGCAGGACCCAGACCAGTGGGCGATCCTTTCATGTCAATTAACACAGAAGGGTCATCACAGCCCAACCTGACCTGGACAGCCCCTCACTGAAACCTTCTTCCCAGGCGATTTTAGAGTGTGTCACAACAATTAAAACTGAACGTCACATACAGATTTCCATAAAATGTTTTCAGATAATTTAAGATGATTTAAGGTAGGTGCTTAGTAGGCAGTGTGAGTGGGGAACGACTCACTGAGGCCCTTCTCCCGCTGTCATCGCAGTCTCCCCTGCTCTGCTGGGACACCATCTTTTTTTTAATTTATTTATTTATTAAGGATTTCTGCCTCCTCCCCGCTCCCGCCTCCCATTTCCCTCCCCCTCCCCCGATCAAGTCCCCCTCCCTCATCTGCTCGTAGAGCAATCAGGGTTCCCTGACCTGTGGGAAGTCCGAGGACTGCCCACCTCTATCCCGGTCTAGTAAGGTGAGCATCCAAACTGCCTAGGCTCCCCCAAAGCCAG
>NW_004949112.1:2724886-2731381 GCF_000317375.1 Microtus ochrogaster
TTATGTATACTATCATATCATCTGCAAATAGCGAAAGCTTAACTTCTTCCTTTCCAATATGAATCCCCTTGATCTCCTTATGTTGTCTTATTGCTATTGCTAGAACTTCAAGCACTATATTGAAGAGGTATGGAGAGAGTGGACATCCTTATCGTGGGACACCATCTCAATCCCAGCCCAGGACTCGGACTCACTTTCTATCCCACCAGGTGCACGAGCTGGAGCGAGCCCGCCGGGTGGCTGAGCAGGCAGCCAATGACCTGCGGACACAGGTGACAGAACTGGAGGATGAGCTGACCGCCACAGAGGATGCCAAGCTGCGCCTAGAGGTGACCGTGCAAGCCCTGAAGGCTCAGCACGAGCGTGACCTGCAGGGCCGTGATGATGCAGGCGAGGAGAGGCGGAGGCAGCTGGCCAAGCAGGTACTGCCCAGCAGGTGGCTGTGGGGCACCTGTCCCTCCTGATGAATGCATGCGGAAAGGGAGTTCCCCTCTGGAGCATTTCCATCAGGGTCCCCTTGCTGTCCCCACCCAGAAAGCCATCTTTGTGTTCTGCCAGAAGGCAGTGACACACCAGGTGTCATGTACAGCCTACCCTCCTGCCCCTCACTGCCAGCCTAAGTCACATGCAGGTGTCTCTAGACTTTTCCTTAGGAAGTTTAAATAGACTTCTTGTCCAAGTTCACTATGACCATGGCAACTCTTATAGGCCTGGTGGTAGTGATGGCGCATGCCTTTAATCCCAGCACTTGGGAGACAGAGACAGGCAGATCTCTGTGAGTTCAAGGCCAGCCTAGTCTACAAAGTTCCAGGACAGCCAGATCTTCAAAGGTTCAGTCCATTATCATCATGACAGGGCATGGCAGCAGGCAGACATGGTGCTCGAGAAGTAGCTGATAGTCCTACATCTTGCAGGCATCAGGAAGCTGGCTGAGACACTGGGCCATATCCTGAGCACAGGAAACCTCAAAGCCCACCCCCACAGTGACACACTTCCTCCACCCAGGCCACACCCACTCCAACAAGCCACACCTCCTAATATTGTCACTCCCTGTGAGATTCTGGGGGCCAGGTATATTCAAACTACCACACTTATACTTACCTTGATAGAGGGGGCATCAAGCTGCCATAGAAAGGAGAGACTCCAGCTTGGTAAACCTTTCAGTTGATTGGGACTTGCTTAATTCAGCCTGCATGGCAAAGCCTGCCGGGGCACGTGGGGAAGCTGACGCCCAGGAGCTTCTAGCACACACTGAGCGCTCACTGAAGAGTCTCCTCTCTCTGGCCAGTGCTTACTCCTTGTGTGGTCTCAGGGAGGGAAGCTTTTGACCTTGTTCCTTTCTGTTTCATGAGTTCTTGTGATTTCTAAGTCCCACTTCCCTCCAAGGAAGGGGTGCCTAGAGGGAATCTGGGTGCCATGACCTGTGACCTCTCCTACACCTGCCCCCCAGCTCAGAGATGCAGAAGTGGAGCGGGATGAGGAACGGAAGCAAAGGGCTCTGGCCGTGGCCGCCAGAAAGAAGCTGGAGGCTGAACTGGAGGAGCTGAAGGCTCAGACATCTGCCGCTGGGCAGGGCAAGGAAGAGGCCGTAAAGCAGCTGAAGAAGATGCAGGTGAGGCCGGGGTCCAGGTGTGCTGCTGTCACCTGCACCAGGTGAGGCCAGGCTCCAGGTGTGTTGCTGTCACCTGCACAGCAGCAGTGGCTGGCTTAGCTAGCAGCTCCAGCAAAGCTGGCCTTGGGTGTGTATGTGCTCCTTTTCTTTGCATTTCATTCATTTAGATGCTAGACTTTGACATCTAAGCCCATTATTTGATTAGGTAATAAATTTAGTGCCATTGCGGACGGAACCAAGGACCTTGAATAATGCTAGGCAGAGTATCACTGAGTCACTCCCAGCCCCTCTCTGGGGGATTCTAGGCAGGGCTCCACCACTGAGCCACACCCCAGCCCCTCTCTGGGGGATTCTAGGCAGGGCTCTATCACTGAGCCACCCCCAGCCCCTCTCTAGGGGATTCTAGGCAGGGCTCTACCATGAAGCCACACCCCAGCCTATACTATATTTAAAATGGCAGGTGCCTGTGTTATATTCTTATGGGGCAGCAGTTCATGCACCTAGAGAAAGGATCCCTTGTCTAACCCCTTTGTCAGACATGTAATAGTAATAATAACTGTTTTCCCAGTGTAACCCACCTTTCTCACGGGCTCCCCTTTGGTGGAGGAAGACTCGGTGTTGGCTCCTCCTCACATTCCCAGGAAGTGCCCACAGAGCCACAGGCTAATTGTTTTCTATTCTAGTAGCTCAACTAACCTGCACGGTACTTCCACCCAGGCCCAGATGAAGGAGCTGTGGCGGGAGGTGGAGGAGACTCGCAGCTCCCGGGAGGAGATCTTTACCCTGAACAAGGAAAGTGAGAAGAGGCTCAAGGGCCTGGAAGCCGAGGTGCTGAGGCTGCAGGAGGTGAGACTGTGCTGGGTGGAAGCCCAGCATGGGTAGGGCTTCCCTAGAGGGCCTGGGGGAGTAGGCCAGTCCTTGTTGGAGGCTCTAGGTGAGCGTGGTTCCCTGTGCCTTTGTTAGTTTTTTGTTTGTTTTATTGTTGTTTTTTAAGACAGGGTTTCTCTGTAGCTTTGGAGCCTGTCCTAGAACTCACTCTATAGACTAGGGTGGCCTTGAACTTACAGAGTCTGCCTCTGCCTCCTGAGAGCTGGGATTAAAGGCTTGTGCCACCACTGTATCAGCTCCTGGCCCTGGTGCCCTCTTTTATTGGGAGTGGGGATCTTGTCTTGTGGGCTCTTCAGAGTCAGAGCAGGAGCCTCCAAAGCCAGTCCTGGGAAGATGAAGCCAGGCGTCAGGAAGTTAGGAGCGGAGCAGGAAGCTGGAGCAAGGGAGAGGTCTGAGGACGAGGTGTGAGGCAGAGGAAAAGAAGGCACAGTTGGGTAGGAGGGAGGGCCTGTGGGTGGTGTGGGGGTCGGAGGACGCCCAGTGATGAAAGACATGGAAGGGGAGCCCGGCTGCAGGGGACACAACTCAGAAGAGTTGGGGAGCGGGGCACTGGCTAGCACTAAGGGGAGGGGGACACTGTGGCTAGCACTAAGGGGAGGGGGACACTGGTGGCTAGCACTAAGGGGAGGCCTCCTCCGGGTTGGAGGTCATAGGCTCACAGTCAGGAGGGTTTATGCCAAAGCCCTAATTTCCTTTACTCTGCTTCTGGCTGGTCCATACAGGAACTGGCTGCCTCTGACCGAGCCCGGAGGCAGGCCCAGCAGGACAGAGATGAGATGGCAGAGGAGGTGGCCAACAGCAACCTTAGCAAGTGAGTATCCTGCCCCCCTGGGCAAGCACCTTCCTCCTCCGGCCTCCTTCCCAACACCTTCCCTTCTTCTAGGACTGCCATCCTTGATGAGAAGCGACAGCTGGAGGGGCGACTGGGGCAGTTAGAGGAGGAGCTGGAGGAAGAACAGAACAACTCGGAGCTGCTCAAGGACCATTACCGCAAGCTGCTGCTGCAGGTGGGCAGCCTGCCCCGCCCTGCCCCGCCACTCCCCAGCCTTTGGGGCGCTCTTGTCCAGCGAGCCAAGGGGGGCATTTGATGTGCTGGAGAAGGGTGAATCAGGAAGGCAGGGCTCATTGATTCATCTGTGATTCTGAGGACTCTCAGACAGGCTTGAAGCCATGTAGCAAGGTGTGCCAGTTTACAGCCAGAATCCTGGGACTCTCCAGACTTAAGTCAGGAGATTGTCACAGGTTCAAGGCTAGCCAGGGATACAAAAAAACAAGCCCTGACGTATGAGTGGATGGTTTCACACATTAATAAAGGAGTCAGCAGAGAAGGTGGAAGTGTAGGGTGTTGCTTCTGGTCTTGAAGTCACAGCAACCCTCCCTCTGCAACCTTCCCTGTGTGCAAACAAACCAGCCCCGGGTTTGTCTAGCCTTATACAGCACTTTTTCTTTTCATCTTTAGTTTTTAGGCAGGGTCTCCTGTAGCCCAGGAATTCTTTTTTGTAGCCTGAGGCTGACCTTGCTTTCCTGATCCCCCTGCCTCCATCTGTAATGACAGGCTTGTGCCACCAAACCGGACTGTGCTGTACTGGGAAACCAGGGCTCCTTGTATTATTAGGCAAGCCCTGTACCAAGGGCATCCTCGCCAGCTCCTGTCACCGTTCTTATTTCACAATGAAAATGTCAAAGTCTGAAGGAGGGCCACCTGGCTCCTGAGTGTGCCCTGGGAGGCGCCATGCCGAAGCTTTAACCAGCCTGGGCTGAGTCCCAGGTCGTTCCTCTGAGAACACCACAGGTCTCTGCTGCTTGTGCTACTTGGGGCTCAGAGTCTCTGGTGGGAGGGGCCCAAGCCTACCTCTTTTTCACAGGCTCCTCAGGTGACCCTGGTGCAGAGGAGAGTGTGAAGGGCCTGAAATAGCCTAGTTCACAGCCACAAATTTAGAACATTTAAACAAGTTTGTGACCATCTCTGGGGCTCACTAAAATAGCGGAGCTGAACCTGGCTGTGTGGTGCACGCTTGTCATCCCAGACCTGGCTGTGTGGCCATGTGGTACACGCCTGTCATCCCAGCATTTGGGAGGTGGAGGCAGGAAGCTCAGAGTTCTAGGGCATCTTAGTTACATTGTGAGTTCTAAGTCAACCTGGGCTACATGAGACACTATCTCAAATAAAAATGTTAAGACTAAATTTAAATAGATTTAAATAATTTTGCGCAATTTTAAATAAATTTGAAACATTCTTGTTCATTAAAAAGCAAAAGGTACCATTTTCCGTGGGTTGTCTTTCCTGGTTGTTGAAGTGATGTTGAGTCCTTAAGTAGCACCAATCTCCGTGCTGTGCACTTAACAGCCACTGGCTCAGCTCACCCCAGGAGGAGCCGTGTGTGGCCACTAACATCCTATCTCCTCTCCTGCTGCAGGTAGAGACCCTCACTACAGAGCTGTCTGCTGAGCGCAGTTTCTCAGCCAAGGCTGAGAGTGGGAGGCAGCAGCTGGAGCGGCAGATCCAGGAACTGCGGGGTCGCCTGGGTGAAGAGGATGCCGGAGCCCGAGCCCGACAGAAGATGCTGATCGCTGCTCTCGAGTCTAAGCTGGCCCAGGCAGAGGAGCAGCTGGAGCAGGAGAGCAGGTGAGAAGGGCAGAGGCCTTGTCCTGAAAGAAACTACAGTCCACTGGGAGCACAGTTTAGGCGACAGTACTGCAGCTGTCTCTGCTGTGTAACAAAACACCCTAAAACTTAGTGACCCTAAAACAAGTTTATTGTTGCTTCTGAATCTGGCATGGTTGACAGGCTCTTTTGTGCTGTGTTTGGTTGGTCTGTCTGCTGTATTTGCTTGTCAGAGGGTTGACTGCCTAGGCTGACTTGTAGCCTGTCATTCTCCAGCAGGCAGAGCTGTTGGCCCAAGAGTAAGGGACACTGTCGATGGCTTCTAAAGGCTGGGAGCTAACACTGTACCACTTTAGCCATAAGCAGAGCAAGTCATGGGACAGCTCAAGTCCACAGTCAAATGTTACATCTAAGGGTGTAGGAACAGGAAGAAGTGAGAATTCAACTGCCTTACCCCATCACACCATCATCTTAGACAAAAGGATACTGGGCCCTGCGTCAGTGTCTGTGTGTTCTGTGCTTCCTTCTTGGGCTAGATACAACCCGATATCCATGCTTACTCATATTAGAGCCAAGAAGCCAGGTTAGAGAGAGATGGCTGAGTGGAGAAAGTGCTTGTCGTGAAGTGGAAGGACTTGAGCTTGAAACCCCAGCACCCACATGGAACCAGACACTGTAGCATGTGTCTATAACCCAGCGCTCCTACAGTAAGATGGGAGGCAGAGACGGGAGAGTCCCTGGAAGTTCACTGACCAGATAGCCTTGTGTACTGGCATCAAAGTGAGGGACCCTGCTTCAGCAAGGTGGAAGATAGAGACTGACATCTGAGGCTGTCCCCGACCATATTCAAGAGCATGTGCAAGCTCACGCCCATGCACACACACTTACACACATGTGCGCGCACATACACACACGCACACATGTGTGCACACACGCACACTGTCCTAGATTTGCTTCTGTTGCTGTGACAAACACCCCGACAAAGGACCTTAAGGGAAGATGGGTCCCTTCAGCTTGCAGTTCCAGGTCACATCGCTATCCACTACTCTGGGGAAGTCAAGGCAGCAGGACACATGGTCCAGGACCCAGACCCAGGAAGAGTGTCACCCACTTGCAGGCTGCATCTTTCCATCAGTTAACAGTCAGGACAGTCCCCACAGACACAGCCAGTCTGACCCAGACAGTTCCTCATTAGGACTCTTTTTCTAGATGATTCTAGGTTGTTAAGTTAATTAAAAGTAACAGTCAAGCAGGGTGGTAGTGGTGCATGCCTTTAATCCCAGCATTCCAGAGGCCGAATCAAGCAGATATCTGTAAGTTTGAGCCTGGTCTGTACAGTAAGCTCCAAGATAGTCAGGGCTGCATGAAGAAATCCTGTTTTTTTTTTTTT
>NW_004949112.1:2731481-2752940 GCF_000317375.1 Microtus ochrogaster
CTTGGTTTTTCGAGACAGGGTTTCTCTGTGGCTTTGGAGCCTGTCCTGGATCTAGCTCTGTAGACCAGGCTGGTCTCGAACTCACAGAGATTCGCCTGCCTCTGCCTCCCGAGTGCTGGGATTAAAGGCGTGCACCACCATCGCCCGGCTTTATCTTCTCCATTGAGAAGAGGCCCCTGTGTTTAACATTCCTAGTTTCCCTAGTGATCTGGGGGTGCAAAAACCTTTGAGGCCCCAACAATCACCAAAAGATTAACATTGTTTAGAAGGGACTGGTAAAATGGCTCAGTGAGCTTGCTACCTAGTTCTGAATACAACACCCAAGATCCACATGGCAGAAGGGGAGAATAACTGAGCGCTGCCCTTTGACCTCTAGCACATGACATGGCACACACACATGCACAAACACACACAAGAAAATGAAGAAGGAAGCAATGGCAATAGAAGCTGAGTTTACCTGTCAAGAGCCACTGTGCTAATCAGACTCATCACTGAGGGGTCCCAGTACAGCAGGCAGCCTCTGGCTGTTGAGACACCGTGGGTCTGCTGTACCAATAGTCCACATCTGTAGGTGTGATGCCCATAATCCTTATGCTGTGTATAGACAAACAGGTCAGACAGGCTGGCTGGCTGGGATTCCTGATTCCCAGTTCAGCATCTTTACCTTGGTCTGGAAGGGATGTAAATCACATCCAGAGAGAGGACGGGACTGAGGCTCAGTGGGCCAGAGTGTTTCCCCAACATGCAAGAAGTCCTAGGCATGATGGTGCGTGTCTACTATCCCAACATTTGGGAAGTGGAGGCAGGAGGATCAGGAGCTTAAGGTTATCCTTGCCTACATAGTGAGTTTGAGGCCAGCCTGGGCTACATGAGACCCTGTCTCAAAACCATCAACATCACAGGAGACATTTTTAGGAACATAGCTATCTTTCAGAAGGAAGCCTAGTGCCAGTGTCTGGCTGAGTGGGAGGCAGCTAGATGGTAGGGAAAAGGGAAGAAACCCAAGGATGGGACAGCACCAAAAATGCTGTGGTGACAGAGGGTTTCCTGGGCTCTTCTCTTTAGAGAGCGCATTCTCTCTGGCAAGCTGGTACGCAGAGCTGAGAAGCGACTGAAGGAGGTGGTTCTTCAGGTGGACGAAGAGCGCAGGGTGGCTGACCAGCTCCGAGACCAGGTGAGCAGTTGGCATCACCACAAACAGTGGGATCAAAATCAGGAAATAACACTGCTAGCCTGGCCTGGCAAGTGGCTAAGTGGGTCATCCCAGCTATGGTGGAAGCTAAGGCAGGAGAATTGCTATGAGTTCCAGGAGAGCCTATGCTACAGTGAAAGACCCCTTCTTAAACCAGCAGCAACAATGAAAAATATCCCGTAGTCTGTAGGCAACAAAGCCTGTATGTGACTCCAGGTCTATGCTCAGATAGAATCCCTGTGTCCTTAAAAGCTCAGTTATGCCTTATTTGCTATTCATTCCACAGAGGATTATTGAGCATGCCCTTTGTGCCAGGCACATTGCTAGGAATTGGAAATAAGGTGTCGTCAGCTCACATTACTAGCCCAGGAAAGCTATTATACACAGGACCAAAGATAATGCCAGGCTCTGATAAGGGCTGTGAAAGAGAAGAATGAAGACAGGAATGGAGAGCCTTGTCCACTGGGTGTTGGAAAGGGCTGGAGGACATTTGAATTAAGACCTGACAGAGGAGGAAGAGCCAAGTAGAAAGAGCAGGAGTTCAAAGGCCCTGATGAAGAAAGCAAGAGAGAGGAGTATAAGAAATGAACTTGGAGCTAGTTGGTAGAGTGCTTACCTAACATGCGCAAGACCCTGGTTTTCATCCCCAGTACAGCACCTGGGAGATGAAGGCAGGACCACCAGAAGTTTAAGGTCATCTTTAGCTACATAATGAATTCAAGGCCAGCCTGTATTACTTGAGACAAATGAAGTCACACGATGTATGTTCTTACCCAGAAGAGAGGTGTCTGGGGAGATCAGACACTGAACTTGATGTGGTCACTGGGTTTCATGGAGACATGGACATGAGGAAGTTTATTTTAGAGCTGGCCCCTTACCCAGCAGTCCTGGGTAGGCAAAGAAGGGCAGTAAATGGGAGGGGGCTGCTCTGAGTGTGCCAGTGTCCCGCCAGTGCTGTCACGTGATTTCCAGTGAGCCACGTGTTTATACCAGATAGGACACTGACATGTTACGGGACTAATTCCACCAGGCCCGGACGGTAAGCCAGTGAGTTTATTGGGGTCACTTACAGGGCCACGGGTGACTCAAAGACAGCTACATCTCCAAGAAACCTCGCCCCAGCATGAGTGATGGGCTCACAAGCTGCAGCCCAGGAGGCGCATCCCTCTCACCTTCCCTCAGGCCTACTATGTGACCTTACACCCCAGAGAACACAGGCAGTGGGTGAGGGGCAGGATCTTACAGGGAGGGTCGGCTATTCTCTGCTCCGTGGATAGTTAACTGTCTGGTCTCGGTTGCCCAACACCCAGCTATCTTCCGCATATTTTGTTGCCATAACCGTGAAGGTCTCAGTAGGTCACCATAGCTGCTGTAGGCACTGGGGGACACCAGGGAATGACGTGGTCCGTCTCCCCCTCTCAGCTGGAGAAAAGCAACCTCCGGCTGAAGCAGCTCAAGAGGCAGCTGGAAGAAGCAGAGGAGGAGGCATCGCGGGCGCAGGCTGGTCGGCGGCGGCTGCAACGGGAGCTGGAGGACGTCACTGAGTCCGCGGAGTCCATGAACAGGGAGGTGACCACGCTGAGGAACAGGCTACGGTAAGTTACCCACATGCTGGTATCACCCAGGAGAGGAGAGCAAGACTCAGCTTGGAAGACCAGCGTGGGGATTGGACCCTGCGTTGGGGAGGAAGCTGTGGCTTCCCTGGCCTCCCCGCTGTGCTTTTCAGTCTTGCTCAGGTGCCATGTGCACCTGTTTGACCATTTGCCAGCGTTTGAGCTCAGCTTCTCTTGTCCCAATCTGCACCTGTGTTCTCATCCCTGCCTGCATCTTTGTTCCGCCCCCGGCACTAACGCCTTCATCTCCCACAGGCGCGGCCCTCTCACCTTCACCACGCGCACTGTTCGCCAGGTGTTCAGGCTGGAGGAGGGCGTGGCTTCTGATGAAGAGGAGGCTGAGGGGGCAGAGCCTGGGCATGCACCACCCCAGGAACCTGAGGCTCCACCCCCTGTCACACCCCAGTGACCCAGTCTGTCCTAGGTGCCCCAAGGACAAGGCCTGTCCCAGTATCCCTCCTGGCTTGTACTTTGAAATAATGCTGCCCTCTGGCACTTTCTGGCATTAATGAACCCTACTGGGACAGGACTCCAAATCGAGGTCCTAAACCAAGGAGCTGGGAGGCAGGAGGCAAGAATGGTCACTCTTACTAAGGGGACAAAATGAGCATGGACGGCAAGGATGTCCTTTCTGCTCCCATTTTCCGCAGGCCTGTCCCCTGTGGAGAGCAGGCAGGGGGCCTCCATCTCTTCCCAGTATCCTGCCCTCTTTTACGGGGTGGGGGAGATCTGTGTGCTCGACAGGGTAGTATTCAGGTCCCTCATGCTCCAGGACTGAAGAAATAAACTACACCCGCCTGGATCCTTCACCATGGCTGTATTCCTAACTGGGGAGAGTGTGAGGGGCTTCCTCTGCCGCTGTACTCTGTGAGATCCTCCTAGGGACGGGGCAGTCACTGCACAGCACAAAGTCTCAGTGTCCCACTCCATGGTGTAATCTGTGAGATCCTCATAGGGACCGGGTAGTCACTGCACAGCACAAAGTCTCTGTGTCCCACTACATGCTAGGCAAACAATTGTCTCCTCAGCATCTTCCATCTTTAGCCATTGCTGAGGGAGTGACCCTTTCAGAGTGTTAGTAACTGGCTGAGCCCCTAACACTCAGCACACAGGATGAGTGACCCAGGACCCAAACCCCACACTGCCTGGCTCCAGGGTTGGTTATCTGCACATGAAGACAGTTTTCATAAGCACCTGTCTCCCCAGGACTCTCTTCCTGGGTTCTAGGACTCAAGTTCCTAAACTTGTGGCTCTCATACATTTTGGGTAAGAGAATAGGTTCGCGTTTGTCATCAAGGAAACCAAGGCCAAGGCCCATACTTGCCCCAGTGTCCAAGGAGACTAAAAGATCAGATCCCATGGGGGATTCTGGGAAACTTTGTTCCCAGCCCTCTTTCACCTTTTGTTGCCCAGGATGTATTTCCTCTACCTCTTGGGTCGGCATCACCTAGCCCAGCCCCCACCTACTTTCTAAGTTCCCAGTGAGTACGCCAGCCCCAAATCAAAAAAGCCACTTCTAAATGAAAAGGAATCATTTATTGGGCTGGGGAGGGGCATGACACTGTTTCTTTACGGGGGAGGGCTGACATGCGGCAGCTTCTGCGAGGGTGGTTCATGCACCCTGGGTGGGCATGGGGGAGGCTTGGGGGAGGAGCCTGCCGACCCCTCCCTCCCTGCCTGCTGGTGGGCCAGGAAGACCCGCCGTTAGCACCAGAGTTGCAGACCTCCCCTCCCCCAGACTCAGGACCCGCCCCCATCCCTGAGAGCGCCCCTTGGCCAGCCCCTCCTGCGCCAGGCCAGGCCAGGCCCGTCTGCCCACTAGAAGTAGAGAAACTTATTGCTGTGAGTGTGTGGGGAAGGAGGGGAGCTGCTGAGCTCAGGAAGACCCCCTTGCCCCCTGCCAATCATTCCTCCCCGTCGTCCCGCCCCCAGCCCCAAGTCCGAGCGTCGTCCCCCTCCCACCCGCGCAGGAGGGGTGCGCAACGCATGCGTGTGGGGGGGGCGCGTCATGCAGCGCATGCGTGCAGTTGCAGGCACCCTGGCGGCCGTGGGGAAAAGGGAGACCAGGACCTGGCTCTCCCTCCCGGAACCCCGTAGTTTGGTAAATTGGGAGATATGAAGGGGGCGAAAATCACGTTTTGTAGACATTTATAGTGATAGTAGCTTTCTTTTTTCTTTTAAAGCTTAACTAAAAAGCTGGATACGTGTGGGAAACTGGAGAGCAGGGGGAGACAGTGAGAAGTGGCTGGTACCCTTCAAAAAGGACTCTTACCCCCTTTCCCCGCCCCATTTGTCTCTTTTGAGGGACGGGAGAACAGTAGGGGCTGTTTAAAGAAGTCGAACCCTTTGGCAATATCAGGAGTCCTCACCCCAAACCCTAGTGTCTGGAGTCCCCTAGCCCTTTGCCCTGTCCCTACCAGATCCCACCCCACCCCTCAACCCCTGTCTCACCGGGGTTAAAATCCCAAGGGAAGGCTGGGGGCGGGCGGGGGGACTCAAAACGCCCCTTGCATAGGAATCGTTGCATCAAGAATTGGGTCCAAGGACACTCCCACTGACACTGTGGTGACCGAGGGAGGGTTCCCTGAGGCTGTGGGAACAAGGGAGAGATTGCTAATTCTGCCGACCACCCTGCTCCAAAGGGAAGTTTGTTTAGGATTCTGGGACCAGTGTGGTCTCTGGGCTTGGGGGGAGGTAGCATACTGGAGCCAAGATGGGATTTGAGAAAGTTTTCCACCGCGAACGTGGCACATGTTGGGCAAGGAACACGGGGAAGCGCAGGCTGAGGTCCTAGCCGAGGTGAGCATGTCCTCTTTTCCCACCACGCGGGCCACAGCTTCTGTGATCACTTTGGGGCTGTTTTAGGGGAAAAGGGGTTGCCGGAGGTTGAACCCCGGGACCGTAGGACGTTAGGCAAGCTGTGTGCTTGACTGTCCTTGACTTGCTCGGAGACACACGGCACACCCAGCTGCTGCGGTGCTAGTTCGCACCAGCCAGGTGTGCTGTGCCTGGAGCACACACGTTTTAAAGACCTGGTCGTTTGTGCGCTCTGTAAACTACAGCACACAAAGAGGAAACAGGAGTCCCACGCTCTGGGAAACTGTGTTTTGGCACCATCTCGGTGGGACCGGTTTTGAGGAGGGTACTGCCTAGACAGAGATGCTGGGTGGGGTGGGAGCTCCCTGGAATCTGACAGGCCGAGCCCATCCAGGAAGAGGTACCCAGGACAGAGGCGTGTGATGGCAGGGGGCAGGGCGCAGGGGCTGTCTGGGGTCAGGGGAAGCTTTAGTTTATCTGAGCAATGTCCGGGTCATGAGGACTGCCAGGTCCCAGCGGCTGGAAGTGAGCTGGGATACAAGGAAAGGGTCTGGGAGGGTGGAAGAACACTGCAGTGCAGGCCAGGCCAGTGGTGGATGGGTGTGGGAGTGATGGAAGTGGGAAGTGTGGGGCGCCGGAGTGCACGGGGATGGGAGGGCACGGTGCCTGGGTCAATCTCCGGAAGTCTAGGGTGCTAGTCTCATGTTCTGAGATAGAGTGGAGTCAGGGTAGGGTGGAGGGTTGTGGGCCTGGAGGGCTAAGTCCATGCAGTGAATAGAGGGAGCAGATCCTTGGAGGCGGGCGTGGGTGGAATGCACCAGCTGGAGTCATCCAAGCCCGGGAGCTGCTGGCAGAACCCCCCACCCCCAGCGGAGCTCCTGAAGGCTGCGGCGGCGATCAACCTGCTTTCCTTTCCCTACATGTTCCTAGAGGGTTTTTGTTTGTTTTTCCTGAATCAATTAGTGATGGGTGGGTCACTATTTTGGGGGGTGAGCAGGAAAACCCCTAAAATGCCAGTCCCGACCCCAGAAGTTCCTGGCGGCCTCCCTCCAACTCACTGCAAGCAGCTCCTGATGGGCTTATTGCTGAAGAGGGGGTCTGGGAGGCATGCAAACTGGAGTGGGTGCCCCAAGATGGAATCAGCTTTTAGTTATTTACAGGAGTCGATGGGAGGAGTGTCCTATGGCTCATGACAACCTGAGGTTTGCTTTTGTTTTTTGGGAGGGAGGGGAGAGAGTAGGGGGAGAACAGGCTCCGGCCCCACCCCCTATATCCTGGAGGCTCTAGTACGTGGGGAGAGGCCCGAGGGTGTCTGCTGGCATCATCGCCTCTTTTGCATATTATTAATGACTTTTTTTTTTTTTAAAGAACCCTTTCCCCGCCCCCACTCCTAGCTCCTTTCGACCTTCCCATCACCCCCAGTCCCCTCACAGGAGAGGGAGCACTAGAGGATGGAGGGCAGGGTCGGGGGAGCTCGGCGCGTGGCCCGGGGCGAGCCTGGGGGAGTGGCGAGGGGCGCCAGGCGCAGGGATACCCCGCTCAGGCCCACAATGCTGCTCAGGCTGCGGGACTTCTCGTAACCTGGGGAAGGAGCAGAGACAAGGGTGGGAGGGTGCGTGGGGATAGGAGCCAGGGTGAGGGTATACAGAGACCCCAAACAGGGACACAGAGGCAGGAGGGGTGGAGAAGGGAGAAACACCCATAAGCGGGATGGGTGGGCCGAGGAGATGGAGAGAGAGGTGAAGAAATCGCAGTCAGTCAGCATCCACAAGAAAGGTGCAGACACAGGGAAGGGGAGAGAAAGGATTAGGAGGTGGGTGGTGCCCACTAAGCCGCCCACCCAGCCTGCCCACCCTTCTTTTCCCCCTCCCCACGGTCGGTCCCCTGATCTGAGGCCCAAAGGCAGCAGTTGGCGAGGTGGGATGGTGGGCGGCAAGGGCTGGGGTGGAGGCAGCAGCTGGTGGAGGGGGCTGCGCAGGGGGGAGCTGGGGGCCTGGTGCAGGGAGGGGGAGGAGATACCCTGGGACCATGTAATAAGAGCTCACTGTGTAGCCCAGGCTGGCTTTAATCGAGCATACTGTATATCTTAGACTGAACTCAAATTATGTAGCCCAGGCTGGCCTCAATCTCACTATGTAGCCCAGACTGGCCTCAAACTCACTATTTAGCCTAGGCTGACTTCAAATTCAGTAGGTAGGTAGCCTTGAACTAGGGCATAAGCCATTCCACTCAACATGGACATCTTTCAAGAGTCCAGGACAAGCCGGGCGGTGGTGGCGCACGCCTTTAATCCCAGCACTCGGGAGGCAGAGGCAGGCGGATCTCTGTGAGTTCGAGACCAGCCTGGTCTACAGAGCTAGTTCCAGGACAGGCTCCAAAGCCACAGAGAAACCCTGTCTCGAAAAACCAAAAAAAAAAAAAAAAAAAAAAAAAAAAAGAGTCCAGGACATAGGATGAGGTGGATGATTCCAAAATTGATGGGGTCTGCTGGTGACAGGAAGCAGTAAGGTCACACAGCTCATGAGATCCCGTATCAGGACCATGTGGGTGGGTGGGTTTTGTTGTTGTTTTGTTTTGTTTTTTTGCTCTGCTAGCACCAGGTACTGAGATGACTTTTCTAAGCATCCCAGGCTGAGAGGTGTATTCTAACTGCAGGAGAGTGCCTGGGGTGGGGGACAGAAGCCCGGTGTCTCAGGGACACCCCCTCCCACCATTCCCAATTGCTAACCTGGGGGGAAGGGACAGGGGGAACCCGAGGGTCTCGCGAGGTCTCAGGCGGTGACAAGAGCTGGGGACAGAAACAGAGAGTCAAGGATGGGGAATGGGAGGCAGATGGGGGCTCCCCAACACAGGCTCACTGTTGGGGGGACGGAGAAACGCCTGGATGTTTTTCTCCTCTCTGGTGTTTTCCGGGGGTGATGGGAGCGGTGAAATGGGGGTAGCCAGAGACATCAAATATGTCAGGAGCTTCCGGGGTGGCTGGGAAAGGAGGGGACCGAGGGTGGAAGGAATGGGGCTGGGTATGGGAGTCAGAAGGTCAGAGGATAAATATGGACAGGCCAGTAAAGAAAGAAGATATTGGGGCAGAGAGGCAGGCAAGTAGGGGAATATTGGGGCAGAGAATTCAGCCAGCCCCATCAGCTCCTGCCATCATTTGAGTTCAGTGAATGGATTTTGGTATCATATGCGAGAAAAGCAAGTGCCTCGCCCACCCCCCCGGGATTCCCCACACACTCTGCTTTGCCCTCCATCCCACCAGGAACCCTCCAACAAGGGGAAAGGAAAAGAGGTCTAGGTTCAAGCGGGGGTGGGGTGAGATGGGAGGAAGGAAGGAAGGAGTGATGAGATGGACATGGAAGGTGATGGGGTGGGTATAGGAACGACATGGAAGGGAGAGGCACACAGACCCCTCTGGGCTAGGAGCCTGAAGCCTAGCTTCTCACACCTGTCTGCTCCCAGTTGGCACTCCCTGGAGGTCTTTAGAACATGGGGGTTCCATACAGCCTTAGGCCGAGAGCAAGGATTCTTCATGTGTTATATTTCTAAAGAAGGTGCTGTGTTGTTTCTAGAACGGGCAGGTAGTAGATCAACACCTGCAAGCAACTTCTCCCATGTTAGGACAGAGCTGGCCTCCCCAGCACTAAGCTTTCGGATGCCCTTGCAGCCCTTCCCCGTTCAGCCACACCACCCGTCCTCTGTGCAAGTTCTCCATTGCTGAGCCATGCCCCAGCCTCTCACTGGGGCTTCTAGGCAAGAGCTCTATGGACAGGGTTCAAACCCAGCCTCCCCCCTCCCCAGCCTTCTCAGCACTTAGGTCTGGGTACTTGGCCTCTCCTTTCAGGTCTCAGGTCACTTTCTCAGACAGCTTTCCCAGAGTCAGCTGTGCCGGTGCCTACCCACAACCATACTGTTCACACTGAGGGCACACCAAGGCTGAGCCAGTGCCTACCCACAACACAGATAGACAGCAGTGTTCACACTGAGAGAGCACACCAAGGCTGAGCCAGTGCCTACCCACAACACAGATAGACAGCACTGTTCACACTGAGGGCACACCAAGGCTGAGCCGAGAGTACCTCAGAGAGAGCCTGAGCCTTCCAGGAAAGTTCTTCCCTCCTCATGGTGGGGCATTGTAACAGCTACCTCTGCTATGTAACAAATCACCCCAAAGTATAGTAGCTAAAACAAGAAATTGGGGGGTGGGGGCAGGATCTTGTTTTCTAACCCTTCAATCTCACAACCCCCCTGCCCCAACATCAGAATGCTGTATTTACAGATGTGTACTCCCATGCTTGGCTTTTCCTATCCCTCCTGACGGACCACTGGCCGTCATGTGTTCATCTCACAGACCTGGTTCCAGCTAGGTCCTCCTCTTGCTGCTAGACTCTCATCCGGCTTCTCCGAGCTTCCAGCCTCATGATTTGCTCCACCCATCTTACTGCCTGGCCTCTAGTACAGCCCCGCTTTCCTGGTTCTTGTGTCCCTGTCTCTCGTCTTAAGATTCGGGAGTGCCCAGGTATCCAACCCACATTGGTGGCTAGATAGAAACACCCAGAGAGGGGTGCAGACAGGTGAGGGTAGAGGCAGCAGTGGGGTGGGGATTGGGGTGAACAGGTCACAGGTGGGAGCTGGGGCTGGGTTAGTTCGAGTGTTAGTGAGGACTAAGTGCGTCCTGGGGTGACGGTGGGGTCAGTGTCAGGAACTGGGTGCAGCTGCTCACCATGGCTGAGGGTCATGGTCAGGGAGAGCGTGTTCTCAGAGGTTAGCTGGAGGTACAGAAGGAAGGGGAGTGGGGGGGCATGGTGGGGAACTACTTACCCTAGGGGGAAGGGGGCTCGTCCACTAGGGGGATATCCAGGCCGCTGCGTTGGCGTTGAGGTCGGCCAAGAAGCTTGGGGGGCCTGGCTTGCGCCAGTATGGGGGGGGCAGTGGGGGAGCACCAGTGGCTGGGGTTGAGGGAAGAGGCCGGAGAGTCAGGGAGGGTGGGGGATGGAGATGAAATAAAGAAAGGTGAGGAGACTTGGGGTTCAAGGCGAGGGAGAAGGATAGGGAAGAAGGGAGTTCGGGGCTGAGGGGGACACAGAGGGAAGTCTGGCACCTCCCCCATCCCCTCTCCTCCCTCCCCGGGGCTGGAGAGAGGAAGGGTCTCTGGGGAGCTCCTGGGGGGCACCTCACCTTTTCGGATGGAGCCATCAGGGGAGGGGGCGTAGTCAGTGACAAGAAAGCAGGCTCGGTCCCGGCTGTAGCGGCCCCGGCTTCCGGGGGTGATCGGGCTCTTGTCTTCTGGAGACATGGCTGGCTGGTCGATCGCAGGGCAGTCCTCGTGGGCCAGTGCAGCGGCTGCGGGGTCCCCATTGGGACGGGGGTCTACTGCAAGGTGAGGGGTCACAGACAGAACAGAGACTGAAGGGAGAGCTGAGAGTGGAGGACGCTGGAGGGATGGAGGTCCAAGAGTGACCCTGGGGGCGGTAGGCCGGGAAGACAATGGGGCGGAGGGTACGGGCAGTGGCTGGCTGAGGGGCAGAGTCGAGGGCTAGAAAGTGGCGATCGGGTCTTGTGTGAGTATGGGAATGTCCATAATTGGTACTGGGAGAGTGGTTGGGGCCGCTGTGGTTACTGTGGATCCGGCATGGTGGTGCCCACCTATCAACCCAACACTCAGGAGGCTGAGGCAGGAGGGTTCTGAGTTTGAGGCCAGTCTGGGCTGCATAGTGAGACTGCCCCCAAGAAAAAACAAAACAAACAAACAACAAAAGACAAAACCAAACAAAAGTGGTGCCGGGCACAACCAGCATTAAGGTGCCAGGCGCTGAGAGGGGACAGGGAGGGTGCCACGGAGTGCAAAGTGGTTGCTTGTGGAGTGCTGCAAAGGGCAGGGTGGGGAAGGGCTGGGAGGTGACGGGGGGGGGGGTCCCCTAGGCTCTGACTTGACCTATTTTTACTAGGTGGAAAACTGGGTCAGTGGCTAAGGGAACAAGATGGGGGGCTAGGCAGACTAGCTCATTTTCTTGACCTACTTAAGGCCTTGGGGGGGGGCTCAACTCCAGGACACCCAAGTCACTGCCTGCAAGAATAGTGTCCCCCAGGACACACACAACACGCAAAATCAGGCACAGCCACCCGTTTTCTCGGCTCCTCCCTCTTCTTGGCCTGACTCATTTAAAAAATTCTTTTGAGACAGTCTTGCTCTATAGCCCAGGCTAGCTTTGAACTCACCTCATCCTTCTGCCTCAGCTCCCCAAATACTGGGGTAACAGGTGTGATCAACTAGGCCTGGCTGACTCTTGCCGCAGCAAGAATTCTCATGCTGTCTCTGCAGACCGTGCCTTGCAGCTCCACACCCTGGCTGTTCTGCCCACATGTAGGTGAGTCCTGAGCTCTGTCCTGCTGACACTCCACTGTCTCCCTCTCATCAGTGATGGTGATACTTGGCAGACCAGCCATGCTGCCTTCCCCAGCTCTGGCCTCGGCAGTCTGCCCTGGTGTGCAGGCTTGTCCCTTGCCTTCCTGAGAGTCATGTGAGACTCCCTGTGTTTTATTCACACTGAGCCCTTTTCTTTCTGAGACAGGGTCTCATGCAGCTCCAACCAGCCTTGAACTCCTGACCTTCCGGCCTCTTCCTCCTAAGTATTGGGATTACAAGAATTCTTCTTTCTTTGTCCTTTCTCTCTCCCTCTCTCATCTTTTCCCAGGAAACTGACAGAGAATGCGAGTGGACTGCAGGCCCAGGAAGTCACTCAAAACCTTTTTCTGTTTGTTTTCCTGAGACAGGGTCTCTGGATGTGTGTGGCCTAGGATAGCTACGAACATGTGCTGACCCTCCTGTCTCGGGCTCCCCAGTGTTGAGTCCCTGCTATCTCTCTCCTTCCCTTCTCTTTCTCTCGTTGTACTTTTTCCCCTGGTGATATTTGAGACAGGGACATGTAGCACAGGTTAGCCCTTGAACTCCTGATCCTCCTACCTCTACTTTTCAAGATAGGAGGTACCAAGTGCCTCCAAGGGATAAGAAGCATGCCCCAGATACCTGGGTTTCCAAGTCTACAAACAGCCTCACTATGCTGTCTGCCCACAGGTCTCTCAGAGCAGCCTGGCTACAAACACACCTTCAGAAACACTCTCACACATGGAGCCTGTCTCTATAGTCCTTTCTGCTTCCTCTCTAGCCTTCTAGCCATTTGTCCTTTCTGTCTGCTGTTGCCTTCCACCCCTGAACCTAAGAGACACCTCCCCCATCCTGCTAGGTCTCCCCGCACCCCCAGTGCTGGCCCAAGCCTTACACCTGCAATCCTGCCCACCTCCCCCCAGGTCTCCCTGCACCCCCAGTGCTGGCCCCAGCCTCACCTGCCCACCTCCCCCCAGGTCTCCCTGCACCCCCAGTGCTGGCCCCAGCCTCACCTGCCCACCTCCCCCCAGGTCTCCCTGCACCCCCAGTGCTGGCCCCAGCCTCACCTGCCCTGTTGGTTTCAATCACCTCTTCCTGAGCCAGTGGGCAGGGCTCACCAGGGGCTGGGAGAGGAGGCAATCCCATGATGCCCAGTCCCCCAGCACCACCCCTGAGCAGCCCGGGGTGTGTATGGGGTCCAGGTGGGTAGGCCCCAGCCACAGTCACCCCCATGGAGGGAGGAGTGATGGGCGGTGGTGGGCTGATGCCACCGCTGCCGTGGTGGGAGTGTGGTGGGGGTGGAGGTGGGGGGTCAGGCTTGCAGTAGTTGGGTGAGCCAGGCTGTGGAGGCCTGGGGATGTGTTTGTTTTTCTTCTTTGGCAATTTCTGCTTGGCCATGGCCAGTGAATAGTACATGCCGAAGTTGTTGACAATGACGGGCACAGGCATGGCAATGGTCAGCACACCAGCCAGGGCACACAGCGCCCCAACCAGCATCCCAGACCATGTCTTGGGATACATGTCTCCATAGCCCAGGGTGGTCATGGTGACCACAGCCCACCAGAAGCCGATGGGGATGTTCTTGAAGTAGGTGTGGTTGGAGCCCAGGATGTCATCAGGGTCGGCACCAATGCGCTCAGCATAGTAGATCATGGTGGCAAAGATGAGGACCCCCAGAGCCAGGAAGATAATGAGTAACAAGAACTCGTTGGTGCTGGCCCGGAGTGTGTGGCCCAGCACACGCAAGCCCACGAAATGGCGGGTCAGCTTGAAGATGCGCAGGATGCGAACAAAGCGGACAACACGCAGGAAACCCAGCACGTCCTTGGCAGCTTTGGAGCTGAGGCCTGACAGGCCCACCTCCAAGTAGAAGGGCAAGATGGCCACACAATCGATGATGTTCAGACTGCTCTTGAGGAACTCCACTTTATCTGGGCAGAAGGTGACACGCATGAGAAACTCAAAGGTGAACCAGACCACACACACGCCTTCCACATAGGTCAAGAAGGGTTCTGTCTCCACCTCCACATTGGTGATGTTCTCTGGGGGAGCCCCAGGGATTGGGGAGGCCTGCGTCACCGTCTTGTTGCTGATGTGGATGAAGCCCTCGTGTGTCTCCAGGCAGAAGGTGGTGATGGAGATGAGGATGAAAAACAGGGAGGCAAAGGCCACATACTGCAGGAGGGAGGGAGAGAGGATGGGGTGACCAATACATTTGCATCACTGGAGTAAAGACCCTTCAGGTCGCCTCCCATTCCCCACCTCAGGGCCCAAATCCCATTAGAATCCAAGTGTCCCCACTTAATGGTTCTGAGAGGCTCAGGGAAGAAGCTTGCCACAGCTGACCCAGGGAAAGAGCACTTTCTGGGTACTTCCCATATCAGGTTTCCCCAGAAGGGTTCAAATATTCTATTCAGGGATGGGCCTGAGAGGGACAACCACACTACCCATGTCTCAGAGGTTTGGGACTCAACCTGGACCTGGGGAAGGGCAAGGGCACGTGGGGACACTGGATCTTATTTCTGTGGCACTGGGGGTACAACCCACAGCCTTATGCAGGCTAGGTAAGTACTCTGTCCCCAAGATACATCCCTAGCCCTCTTTTCTAACATTTATTTTGAGACAGGGTCTCACTAATTTGACCGGGCTGGCCTTGAATTTATAGTCCTCCTGCCTCCTGAGTCGCTGGGATATGAAGTCTGCTTGCCACTAGGCCCCTCTCAAAAGCCTGGTTTGAATTTGTCAAACTGGAACAAGGGTTAAGCTTTTTGGATCTGAATTTTGTTTTTTAATGGAATTGTTATGAAGATTTGGTGAGTGTACAGAGGGCTTGCTTCCAAAAACAGTGCTTGGCTGAGTGCCTGGAACACAGTGAGATCTGAGCTGTTACTAGGGTACAGTGGATCAGTTAGCTGGGGCAAGGATAAGGGGGTCAGAAAATGGCTATGCTCTAAGGACCCCACTGCAAGTGATCTACTAAAAACAGAGAGACCTGCGGTAGTTCGGGGATGGGATGAAAGACTGGGTGTAGGGGAACTGAAGAGGGAAGGCCTTGCTGGATAAGGCTAAGGAGAGGGAAGAGGACCAAGAAGCCTTGTGGATGGGGAGGTTGTGGTTCTGTGGGGGTAAATTCAGGGGCCAAAGTCCAGTAACTGGGAGGTGAGAAGCTTGTGCTTTGTCAAAGTGGGAGAGACCCAGAGTCTTGCTACCTAGTGAGGAAGAGGGGGCTAGATCAGGATCTGGAAGAAGCTGGGACTAGAGAGGCAAGGTCCGAGGGATGGCTGTCTTATAAAATGGGGGAAGATCAGATCATTAAGAGGAGAGTCCTGTGGAGAAAGGCCTGTGCTTGGGGATCTGGACTTTTAACCTCAAGCAAAGGCCAGAGAAGGGGGCCAAATGGGGGAATCTGATACGGGAAGAGGACCAGGAAGCCTTGTGTATAGGGAGGGGTTATGGTTATGGAGAGGTGAATTCAGGGGCCTGGGCTTTCAGTCAGAGTTTAATAACTGAAGGATGAGCGGCCTGAGGGTTGGCTGGGACAGTGGTCAGTAGTGTAGACCACCGACGTGGTTTCTCTGCAGTGGAGAAGAGGCCTGAGGTCTCTGCAGAGCACATGCCCGGGGCCTCCCCTCCCCCAACCAGCAGGCTGCGGTACTGCAGTGGGGGCGGGTCGGCCGGGCCCGGAGCAGGGCGCCCGGCGGCCAGTACCACGGACAGCTCCCCCGCCGCAGTGCGCAGCCGCAGTGGCCAGGTGGCCTTCTTAACTCATTACAAGCCGAAGCGCTGCAAGCCGCGCGCAGCCGCAGTACCTAAGGCTTTGGCTTCACAGTTAAAGGCCACCGGGCCTATAATTTGCCTAATCCCTTCCCTCCCAGGAGTCCAAGGAAGGGTGGGCACCCGCTGCAGTCACAGGTGCAGGGTTGGTTTCCCCTGAAGTGACTCCGAAGCAGAAGGCATGGGAGGGTACCGAGGTTCTAGAAAGAAAGCAAAGCAGAGCCCGGAGGGCTGGACCCTGAGCTTGAAAGTGGTTTGCGCTCCCAATTTGCAAGAAGGTCCACCTGGAGGTTGGAAAGTACCCAGCACACAGCGGATATTTAAACAAACAAAAGTCGGTGCAATTAATAAATGCGTGACCTTCGTAGCCATTCTGAACCCCTAGCCTGGCCATCACCCAAAGACTTCCTCTCAGTCTCAGCACCCTTCAATGGGTCACAGGAAGGAAGGGCGCCCCAAAGCATCGAGTGGGGGTGGAGATGTTCTGAGGCGCGAAGGAGCATCTGGGGCCATGTCCCTCCTGCCCCTTTCTTTCCCCTTCCTCCCAACTCAACCCTAAATGTCGCCAATTCAGCGCTTCTCAGGGACTAAAACTTTATGCGAAGCCTCCGGTCCCCCCCAGCCCGAATGCGGCACTGCGGCTCTGCGTCCTTCCCGGCCCAGGACGCGGGAGGTGGCAGGAGGGGGGAGGGGAGGAGGGGAGGAGTGGCTTTCTGTTTCCCACTTTTGCTAGTGCCCTCTTTTGTCCTGAATTTACCCCCTGGCTATTCCCACACATCCTCCTCTAGGGTCTCCCGACCTGGAGGAAGTTTAGGAAGAAGGAAAAGCTCCAGCCAGAGCTATCAAGAGGGTATCTACTGCGGCTCACAAACTTTTCCACGAGAGATTGTTAAGGGAACCTAGGGGTTTCTAGGGTTCTGGATTTACCATCAGGGGAGACAAACAGAGGAGTGATAGTAGGGGGAGCTTGAGCAAGGATAAGAGAGGAGAACCCAGCGGGTTGAGCTATCCCAAGAGGGGGTGGGGTGGGAACGGAAAGCATATGAGAAGTTTCTGGACTGATGACTTGGGGGTGAGTAGCAGGAGTTAGGTCTCTAGATTGGAGGGGACTCAAACTTCTGAAAGTCACTTGGCAAAATGAGAAAGTAACTGGCGAGGGAGGAATGGAAATGGGAAGGGTCCTACAGGCAGAGGGCAGTGTGTGACTGGAGGGAGGGGATATAATGCCAACTGTAGGGATTATACAGTTGTGTATACCCTCGAAGTGGAGGGTACAAACTGAGGTGCTAAAGAGAGGGAAAGCATGGGGCCCTTCTAGAGACACAAAAGTGGGTCCTGATTGCGGAAGTCTGAGCTCTATGGGGCGAGTCTTTGCAGGGGGTTGATGAAGAGGGTGAGGAAGAATCTGGGAAGAGAGTTTTACAAAAGACCCCCCCTACACCGCTCCCCGGACTCAGCGTTGTAGCTAGGTCGTTGGGAAACTGTCCTGACTGGAACCAGCAGTTTGGAGGTTCAGTGAGGTCCTGGAGGTTCTGCAGGGGCGGGGATCTTCTAGAACTTTGAGAGCTAGGAGCAGAAGATCACAAACTGCCAGGAGGTCCAAAGTTAGAGAGAAACAGAGATCTAGAGACTGGGCCCTGGCAGAGAATGAGGGAGAGTTGGAGAGAGGACGACGACGACACGGGAGGTAGTGTTTCTAAGGTCTGGGACACTGAGGACCGGGAATAAAGGGCTTTGGGGTGTTCAAGGAACGGGGAGTTGAGTTTTGGCTAAGGACATTTTGAGGGCTTGAAACATTCTGAAGGTCTCAGGAGGTGTGTGGAAAAGGAAAGGGTGAGACTGCCAGGGAAGTCCGGGAGATTTTCAGTTAGGGAGCCATTTCTCAGCATCTACGATGACTTAGAGCAGTGGTTGGAGTTTGGAAGGCCCTGGAGAAGCTGAAGGTTCGGGAGGGGTGTATTTGAAGGGGCGTAAGGAACTCCGGCTGCAGGGAAAGAGGGCTTCCAGAGGACTGGGGAGACGGGACGTGTGGGGAAGACTTGGCATGGTGTACTCTGGGAGCAGAGAGGTTGGGATAGTTAAGGGTGCTCAGAGAGCGCGCTCACCCTGGCGGCCCGCGACGAGTAGGGGTCCTCGAAAAGCGCCCACACACGGGGTTGCCAGCGCCGCCACCACGTGCCGCCCGCGCCGCCCGCGCCCCCGGCAGGTCCCCCGGCACCTCCGCCTGCGTCCTGGAAGCACAGACGCTTGAGCTCGCCGCCTGCTCCGTCCAGCCCGCCGCCTCCTGCGCCAGCCTCGTCGTCCAGGCCTGCATCGTGGGCACCTCCGGCGTTGGCGGCGTTGGCGGCGCCCGAGGAGTCGGGAGCTTCGAAGGAGTCGAGTGCCTCCTCGGCGTCGCGGTGCTGGCGGTAGGTCATCCAGCAGCAGGCCTCCACGTCTGTCTCGTCGATGCCCCAGAAGCCTAGCTCCTCCTCAAAGAGCGGACCGCACACGTCGGCCGGGCAGTGCAGCTTGCCGGTGCGGTAGTAGTTGAGCACGTAGGCGAAGACGCCCGGGTGGCGGTCGAAAAAGAACTCGTCTGTACCCGGATCGTAGTCAAAGCGCGCGGCCGCCTCGGGCTCGGTCAGCCCGGCCAGCCGGGTCCCCGGCAGGGTGCGCAACGTGGAGCGGTACGTCTCATGGCGCACGCCGCCCACGTTGATCACGATCTTACCGCTGTCGCCGCCGCCGCCGCCGTGCCGCCCCATGGCCACCGCCGGCAGCCCGGGGCATGGCTCGGCGCGCCGGCCCCCGGGCCCACGGGAAAGCGGGGCACCCGCCGAGCACGCGGCGGGGCCGAACTGCGTGCACTGCTGAGGCGGTGGCGGCGGCAGAGACTCCGGTGGCCGCGGCGTTGGTGCCGGTTGCAGCTGCTGCTCGCCAAGCCCCCGGCGCCCGCGGAACTACCAAACGCTTACTGAGCTCAGCATTGGACAGGGAGGCGGGGCTGGGGGGGGGGGACGGGATAACAGGGGCGGAGCCCGGGTGGAAAGTCCAAGCTGATTGGGTGAGAGGAGACGATGACTGTATGAGGAGAGCGCTATTGGATAGGTGGAGGAAGGACAAGAGCTGATTGGGCTGCGGAGATGGGCGGGGCCACGGCTAGACGGACTCCGACCAAGCCTAGTTAGAGTAGGTGGGGTTGCAGAGAAGGCTCAGGGATTGGGTCGTACCTAGAAGAGGGCGGGGCGTCAAGGGAACCCTAAAAATGCCCAACTCAGCAATACAGCGAAAATGGAGACCTAGGAGCCAGGTATGAGAAAGAGACAGGTGCTGTGGAGCCGGGGGGAGTGAGGGTTGGAAGGAGGATAAGGAGTTGAAGATCATGCTACAGGTGAGGTGGAGACCAGCCTGGGTTACATGAAACTACCTCAAAAAAAAAAAAAAATCTGATAGGCTGTTCATAAAAAGGGAGTAACCGCAGGAGGAGAAGCTAACAAAGAAACCAAACTGGTCACTCCCCTACCTGTATTGGAAAAGCAGATGAACAGGGGAGGGTTTAGTTAGGTTAACAGTGATTGGAAACCCAAGAAATCAATAACAGTCCTTATTGGGACGGAAGAATGAGGGGAAGGGTCTCACTTGGGGGCGGGGAAGGGGCGGAACCAGAACTGGAGGTGGAGACGGAACCTGATTGAAAAGCTGACCGGGGGCAGGGATAGTGGGAAGGGGTGGAAGGAGAGGCCTGGGAACTTCTGCATGGAAGCTAGGGAGGGACCGAAGCTGCACGTTGTAGAGTCCAGGGAGGCTTTAGGTTTGCTATCCTGACTCTACCTCAACCTCATCCTGGTAGCTGGAATGGCAGGCGTGCACCACCAGCTCCTGCTGGAGGCTGCAAACTTGGACTTCATTAGGAAGAGGGTGGAAGAAACGCAGACAAGTGGGCGGGGCCTGTAATGGGTTGGGAACATCTTCAATGGTCCAGAGGAAGATGAGACTGATAAGTGGATGGAGAAGTGGGGCACTAAAAATGGGCATTTAGCTTCAGGAACCGCCAGCCTGGTGGGATGGAGGGCGGAAAATGAGACAACTCTTAGGGGGAAGACACTGGACACGGGGGTCTGGGCCAGGAACGTAAAGACTCGGTGTCAGAGACCCAAGGGGATGGTCCACGAAGCCTTGGGGAGGGGCAAAGTTTCCAGTTGGTGAAGGAAAGAGAATGAGGCCTAAACCATAAAGGTTGCGGGCAGGAGGGCAAAGAGACGAGTAAAGGAGAGGGTGCCAGTACATGCAAGGGGGAGTGCAGCCCTTGGAGCTGGCTACAGCTTCTCAACCACTGGAATAAGTGGGCCAATGGGAAAGGGTGGGGTTATGGAGAAAGAAGGGAGGAGTCGGACAAGAGATAACACGCCTCCTAGTTGGTAGGCCCCGCCTCCTGGGCGGTTCTACCGCAAGTGCAGTGGCTGCGGAGGAGGCTGCAGGCTGCGGCGGGGGCTGCGGCGGGGGCTGCGGCGGGGGCTGAGGCGCCAGCGAGAGCGAAGAGGGCGGGTCAGGGGTTGCTGCGGTCGCTGGCTCGTCGCCTCCCTCTGCAGGCGCTACGTGGGTTCGTATTCCCATCCCAAGCCCCGTTTTTGCTTAAGTGTCTCTGTCACCTTTTCTCCGTTGTCCCTGAGTGTTCGCCCTCCTCTCCCTACCACTCAGGGAATCTGGTTCCTCTTTTCTAAGTGTCTCTCTGTGTGTGAGTCTCATCCTTTCTCTTTGGGTCTTTGTCTCCCTCCTCTGGTGCCAGTCCCTTTCTCTAGCTCTTTGTCCCTCCCTCCTTAAGTCTCTATCTCCTCCCCTCTGAGTCTCTGCGCCCCCCCCTCCCCGGACTCTGCCCCTGTCCCTCTCTCTGGATTTCTGTCTGTTTCACTTTCTGAAGCTCTGTCGTCCTCTCTCCCGGGGTCTTGGTTGGGTTCCTCTGTCTCTGGATTCTCCATCCCAATCTAACCCCATCTTGACAGCAGTTGAGTCTGCATCATTGTAGAGTCACAGAAGTGAGGCCTGTCCTGCAGACCCAGGAGTGAGTCCTCACCGGCCCCAGATCCTGGAGCTCCCATTAAGAGGCACTTAGTACCGACTGCGCACCCCTAACTCTGGCATGTGACTCGCTGTGAGGGGACAGTTGGAGCCAGGGTGGACTAGAGGGTAGAAATATGACTGTCACAAAAGCCGAAATCACAATCCTCTGTCACACCTCACCTCCACCCTGACTTTCTGCTCTACCAAATAAACCAGGGTTGGTCTTGTCCCGCCCCCCAGAGGTCAGAAATGGGGATAAGGAGGAGGAAACAGAGAGAAGACTAGGGGGTTAGACAACAGTTTGAAACTCATGTGACCTGGGAAACTTGGGTATCTCCCAAGACCGCCCCTGCTGTGGAATATTTAAAGATGTGCTGCATTTGTTTAATTATGTAAAGATGTGTTGCTGTTTCACCTTGCCTGCTTAAGGCACCTGATTGGTCTAATAAAAAGCTGAATGGCCAATAGCTAGGCAGAGGAGGGAATAGGCGGGGCTGGCAGGCAGGGAGAATAAATAGGAGGAAAAAAATCTAGGTTTGGGGAAGAAGAGAGGGAGACTCCTGGGTCCAGCAGTCAGCCACCAGACAGACAGACACGGATCCTGGGTCCAGCCAGTCAGCCACCAGACAGACAGACACGGA